>NC_051386.1:48685769-48708269 GCF_015228065.2 Penaeus monodon | reverse complement strand
ACGTGGGTTCTGTCTGGCCCCTGGTCCGCTTGTCTTAATTGTGTTTTCTTTTGGGATCTTTGGGTGAGTACGGTGGGTCCCCAGTTCCTTTCCCGGTTTTCCACCCCCCCCCCCCCCCACACCCCCCCCCAAACCCCCCCCCACACCACACAACCCACACACACACACACACCCACACATATATATATAAAATTTATTTATATGTTTGGTGTTGTGTGTGTGTGTGGTGTGTGTGTGTGCTATATATATTAAAATTTATATTATATATTTAAATTTTATATATATATTTTTTATTTTTTTTTATTTAAATATTTTATATTATTATTAAAAAATTATAAAATATATATTTATTATTATTTTTATTATATTAAATTAAAATTATTCTATATTTTATTTTTATATTATTTTTTTTTTTATTTTTTATAATATTTTTTTTTTTTTTATTTTATTAATTTTCTTCTTTATTTATTTTCCTTTTTTATCTATTTATCTTATATATACTTTTTCCTTTTTAATCCTTTTCCTTTATTTATTTAAAACTTTTTTTATTTTACTTATTATTTCTTTATTTTATTATTTTTTTCTATTTTACTTAAATTCTATTATATCTTTCCCCATTTTCCTTATTTACATTTTTCTTTTCTATTTCCCAAATTCTATTCTTTATACATATTTACATTTTCTATTTTTTACCTTTATTATTTTTATTATTACATATATATTTTATATATTTATTTTTATTATATTTATTATTATTAATTTTTTTATATTTATCCTGAAAAAAATCATAAAAAAAACGTTTTTGTTTAAATGGAAAGATAATGAAATGGGGTCTTTTATACTGAATTTGTGTTCATCATTTTCATATTTATCATATGTGTGCCGACTAAATACTTGAACATCTTTAAACCAATATCAAAGCTGTATAAAAAACTGGAAACACTCTAATGAAATAAAATTGAAAAGAATTTATATTTCTAATTCTGATCCACCATGATCTACCAGTGTGTCTATCTATCAGTCTATCTAGACGCATATATAGTATTTCTTTCTTTCTTTCATCATTAACTATTTAATTGTAATTTTAGTGGAAAGTAAGATATAACAGTTGTAGAATTTGTAGTAATGAAAGCTTTAAACTAGGCACAGGACACTTTTTCTTTTAACAGTGCTATAAAAGTTTCTATATTCAGACACATTTCTATCAGACTCTTACTGTGGATGTTGGCCTGCCGCGGAGTGAATGACCTTTGAACTTTTTGCCATATTAATCCCCAGAGCTAGTCATTAGAGCATTCTGAACTGAAGAAGTAAAAAGGGAAGAGGGAGAAGAAAAAGTGAATTTTGTCTTGTCATTCACCAAGAAGAGTTGTATACCTCTTAGAGATAGGTACTGGATGTGGCAGAATTTGTTATTTGTTGTTATGAAATGCATTTAGGTCAAGAATATAGTCAGCACTGATAAGGAAATTCTGTAAGCTTTAGAAATATTTGTTACAAGGTGAATTTTGGTACTCATTTATCACTTACAAATATTCTGGTTACCATCAAATTCAGGAAGGTAAATGTTTTATACAAATGATATATAGACAATTAATTATTTATTTTTTATTTATTTATTTATTTATTATTATTATTTTATAGATTTTGGAACTGACCCATTGGATCCAGGTGATCTGACGACCATGTCATGAAAAAAAATTGACTGAGGGCCAAGTGATGGGAATATGCCACCATGGAAAAATTTTGACTGAAGGGTTGCAGGAATTACTGTCTGAAAAAATTTTTTCTGAAAAAGGGGGGGGTGTGCATGACTTGCCACACATGCTCAAAGCTCTTGGGGGGTGATTAAACTCAGTGAGCATTTAGGAATGGGCTCTAGCATTATTTCCATTGGTAAACAAGTATGGAGTGTACCATCCATAAAGCATGGCTGGAAGACCACTAGCTGCAGGGAGGACACTCTTTCAAAGTATCCTATTCCTACCCAGCATGACTGGAAGTACAGGATGGTTTACGGAAAATTGAGTATTACGAAAAAAAAATTGCACCAATGACAAAATGTTACTTATTGTTATTTTTATTGCACAGAGTTATATATAGACTTTGTAGAGAGAGGATACAAAGTGCAAGGTAAACAATCTGTTACCATTGTCATACAGCATATCAAATAAAAAATATATGTATATTGGAAAATGGCAAAAAAGAAAAAAAGATTATGCATGAAAAAGGTAATATAATAACCTTGCAAAGGGGAGGTGATAAATCTTGATACCAAAATACAAGTTTTGGGGCTAGCCCACAAACCCCACCTAGGTGGGTTTTCCTCTCAATAGCCCACGACCGTTGGGGCACCTTGCAGAACCACAGGGGAAGAGGAAAGTTAAAATTTGGTTATCATTAATTCATCCTCTCTAATTTAATTCTCCTTATTCCAGATGTGTATTATGGAGGGGAAGCACTTTCAGCAGACCAGCCTCAAAGTTTAACATGTCCATTTTGTGGGAAAATGGGCTATACAGAAACCTCTCTCCAGGACCATGTTACAGCAGACCATCCGGACACAGCATACGAAGTGGTAAGGGATACCTTGAAGATTATGGTTCTGATAATTTCTGTACTTATTGCCTTCAATTTTTATACCATTACACAGGCTTTGGTTGATGACAATGTTATATAAATTGAACATAGTGAACTTGAAGAATCATTAGCTTATCAAGATTCATGATGTTTGTGAATGGACAGATTCTGCCTTTAGTTAATGAGTTAATGTCCTAGGAAAATATCATGGTGAAATAGGATGAAGATTGCTTCTCTCTCTTTCTCTCTCTTTTATTTGTTTTTGCTGTAGTTTTCCCAGTTTATTACAACCAGATACCCCTTTGGGCTACCCAACCGAGGGCAGGCGGGTCCTAAACTGTGATCTTTATAGTGGAGGATCAGGGGCCAGTCTTCACGTATCCCAGCCAACTACAGCACCCCATTTTTATGCCCATGTTAAGGCAGAAATAGGTGGTTTATAGTGTGAATTGTCATACAAAGTCTTAATCATTTTTTGGAAAAAGTGTTTGTGCAGTTGATTATTCACATTTATAAATTAACCCAATTGATGCTGTTTAATCAGACTGTCCACTGGCATTTTCTTTTATATACTTTGTTTGCACAGATATGGCTCTACCAGTGCTCAGCCACCAAGAGCCAATTAGTAAGCTTATGTGTTACCAGGTGATTTTCTTTTCCTTGAATTTTTGGATTTTTTTTAAAAAAAGTTTTAAATGATGTTAAAGTTATTTTAAATACTAAAACATTTAAGAATAAAAAGAAGTTTTCCAATAAAACAAAGAAAAGGGTAAACATGTGAGCTAAGTAGGACTAAGTAATTGACTTCTTATTGATTAACCCAATGACTCTGGGTGGTTTCCCCGATACGAAAGCCCTCCCTCCTGGGCTGTATTCATAGTGGCCCAGGTCCTGCTGCCGGGATCATGTTGGCACCCTATGTTCGTGCTGATCATCTGCCCCCAAAAAAGGGACCGTTGCCCATGGCCTGTAAACCCCCACTCTAATATAGTCCCATGTAGGGACATCCCCCCTTTTTTGAAGGGTTAAGCATTTGTAGAGCCATCTATGTGTAAACACAGCCAATAAATAAAAAGACGATGGAAATGGCTTGCAGTCTTGACATCCTGTCAACAATGGATTAATAGAAAAATAATTTCCCAATTGATGATGATTATCAGTGTATCAGTCCTGCAAGTTCGGCTCATCTAATGATATAATGATCTACTACTTATAAGATTCTCATTTTCTTTTGAACAGGTGTGTCCAATATGTGCATCTGTGCCAGGGGGAGATCCCAATCATGTTACAGATGATTTTGCTGCTCACCTCACGTTGGATCACCGCTCAGGGGCTCCCAGGGACCTTATATCCTTTTATGCTGATTGCTTTGAAAAAGACTTACTTTCATATTTATTTCTCTGTATGTATTAGAAAAGCGATTGATGTAATTTTGCTATTTTTCTTCTATGAATTTGTTTCAGAGGTAGATCTGACTTGCTTTGTTGATTATTTATTGAGTAAGATTTACAAATGGTACATGAGCACATGCAGACATATGTAATGCTGACTCATATATGCCTTTACGACTGTCATATGCAGCAGATAAAAAAAAAATTTTCTTGTTCCACTTGGTTTTTCTGGCTGGTAGGCACAACAGCACCAGCTGATCCGATAGGTCAATGCCTTACATGTCATTGTTGTTGGAAACCACAACTTCGGGCTTTGACCTCTTAACCCCTCAGTGGTTGAAAGGCAGGGTGGTGACCTTGCTGGTGTGGTTGATGGAAAGCATTGTCACCAGACGCTTGTCCACCCACTTAAAGAAGAGCATTCCAGTCAGTGTACTCTCGAAATGATGTGTCTCCGGCGCAGCTGCTGCAGGTCCAAAAGCATGCCCTTGATGTTGGTATGGACTGTACTAACAACGCTGGTCTTCTGGGCCTGCAGGTACTGGAAAAGAGCTGGGGAGGAATACCATTTGTCTGTGTGCAATTCGTATCCCTTGTCGAGCAGATCTTTCTCCTCCGTCAGGTTGATGATGATCTTCATGCTAGTGGGGAACTCTCTGTGATCTTGCCCTGTGTAGATCTTGAAGGCCTCCATATACCCTTCCTCAGAATTGTCAGATGAGCAGAGATTGTAGACCTTCAGGCCCTGCCTTGCCCGCTTGTATGATGACGCCCCTTGTTCAGTCATGATTTTTTGGGGGAGAGAAAAAATGAATCGGAAGCGATCATCCAGGACATTGAGCACCAGTTGTAGCTTCCGCAGTCAATCTTCTGCATCGTGCTCCTCCTTGTTGTCTGTAAAGTGGAGCCCAGAGGTCAAGGCATCGAACTGATCCCTGGTTTTCATCTTCATAATACAGCCAAAGATATCATGGGATCAGTGGACCAGAAGTCTCTCACATAACACCTTGATCGGAGTCCCTTAAGGAACAAGTGGAGCTTCCACTCTGTCGTGCAGTCCTATCTCTTCATGTGTGAAGAGGGTGTTCAAGGATGTTGTTGGACGTAATTGCAAAAAAAAAAAAAAAAAAAACTTTGAAAGAGGTGGAAACATGAGTTCTCTGTAAAATATTGATGCTGTGCAGAAACACAAAGTAATATGTCAATATGTCTGCAGCTATGTGCATGGCTATGTGCATGGCTGGCAATATGAGTGTAAGACAGAAAAATAGTTTTTGGTTATCATTGCTTTTTCACTTGTTTAGCCTATTGGATCTGGAAGAAAAAAATTTGGTTGAGGAGCAGTTGATGGGAACATATTGTCATGGAAAATTGTTGTAGAGTGGCAGGTGATGGGAAGGAAGGAAGGAAGGCCTTCAGGAAGGGTCTCTCTTTTGAGCTCTTGCAGGGTTTCCACTGGTGCATGAGAGTGGAGTGTATCAGCTGTGAGTCATGCTTAGGAGAGGGCCATCTGGAAGGACAGGAATCTGTTCCTCTCCTCTGTTACCAGAGGTGCAGGGATTGTCATGGAAAATTTTAATGATACAAAAATATTGGAACGTAACAGATAACACATTGTTATTCTTTGTTACTGTTATTGCACAGAGTGTAAACTACCTGGGAAGATAATATGAAAATAGTCTAATTCCATATTGAGACAGCATAACAAACCTAGACATCAGAAAATAGCAAAGCAGCAAAATGTGTCTGCAGAAGAAAGGCTTAAAGGTATTGTAAAGAGGAAGCAAGCAGTCTTAATACCATATGAGCTTTGTGTGGGATGGGCCTACAAGCCACACACCTGGGATAGTTGACACTCAAGCTTAATGCCTGGATTTTAGTGTATGCTCAAGCCACAATGCACCCAGATCCAATAGATTAAGCCCTCTTGGTCTTATGTACATGTTTATCAATACATATATACATATATTTCCCCTTAACTCAATTTCTCACGATGAACCATCTGGATCACGTCATGGAGTACGTAGAATACCTCACCAGGGCCGAGGTATCGGGAGGGGCGTAGCTAGAAGGAATATGACGTTTGGGTATGTATGGTTTATTTTTATTGTTAGCATTTTTTGTGTTAAGGTCTTTTTCCCCTCTCTGTGATGGCTTCATTTTTTTTTTTTTTCATTCATAATGTTAGTTATTATTATTTTATACTGTTTCCCTTTTTTTTTTTTTTTAGCCTTTGCTGCTTCTGTTGTTTTCCCTTTTTGTTTTCTATGTTTTTGTAATATACTTTTACTTTTACTTTTTCCTTGTATCTTTTTTCCTCCTCCTCCTCCTCCTCCTAATCCTAATCCTCCTAATCCTCCTAATCCTCCTTCTCCCCCCCCTCCTCCTCCTCCTTCTCCTCCTCCTAATCCTAATCCTAATCCTCCTCCTCTTCCTCCTCCTCCTCCTCTTCCTCCTCCTCCTCCTCCTCCTCCTCCTCCTCCTCCTCTTCCTCCTCCTTCTCCTCCTCCTCCTCCTCCTCTTCCTCCTCCTCTTCCTCCTCCTTCTCCTCCTCCTCCTCCTCTTCCTCCTCCTCCTCCTCCTCCTCCTCCTCCTCTGTTGTATATTAAATTGAGCTATATTAATATTATGTCTAACTTGGTATATAATTATTTTTTCAATTCATGTTGTTTCTTTAGGAATATATATTTTGTGAAATGTTTTTAATAAAATCATTTTGTTCTTGTCTTAAAAGGAGTGTCAGCAGTGGTCTGTTTTCCCCATCTTCACGCGAGTCGATGGATCCCATTGCTGAGTTACTCTCGCAGCTTTCGGGAGTGCGTCGAGCCACGGCAAGTGACAACTCCTCTTCTGCTGCCTCACAGCTGCAACAGTTGCAGATTCAGTTAGAACGGCAGCAGGTAGCAGGCCAGCCAACCAGCCAGGTCTTTAGATCTTTAGTGCTCTGCACTTGAAGAGTTACTGATTTTAATCCCTGCATCGCGTTTGAGCCTCTTGAATATCCTGTGGACCACGTACTTGCTGTAATGGGTGTTTTTAAACCCTTTCTGTAAAGGCATAATATCCCAAGTGTTCTTAGATGCCTTTTACCTGTTTCCTGCTGGAATGAAAACTCAGACATTTATTTATGCTTCAGTATTCTTCAGATGTAACTTAATTGGATTATTTGTCACAAAGATTAACAGTAAAAAATAACACTTGTTGTAAAGATAGGAAGCATTCTTATATATCTGTGAGGCTTTGTCAGTGAATGCAATGTAATGATGCAGAATGTCTAAAAAGTCTTTTGCTGTTGGCTAGCTTAATTGTCTTTTTTTTTTTTTTTTTTTTTCTTTTTTTTTTTTTTTTTACTTTGTAGAAATTCAAGATTTTTTTATATATATATATATATATATATATTTTTTTATAACAAAAACTAGAGTCAAGCATCTCCATGTAATTCTCCAAAATTATGAAAGATACCAGACATTAATTTATTATTTATATTGTGAAACTTTAAACAGCTATAGTGAGTTTTATACCTCATCCTCATCACTATTCCAGAACATGCTTTATTAATATTGATAAATTCTCAGTTATTTGATCACACCACATATTTGCAATTCTATGATGTGATTGAACATCCCTTTTGTTTACATGGAGTGCACTTCCTTGAATTTTTGTTTTTATTTATCTTTATGATGTGGCTGAATAGGGATTTTGTGTCTGCTTATCCTTTTTCAGTTTTTTAAGTCATTTTGTTGGACATGTCATCTTGCCTTTGTTTTGTGTTAGTGATAATCTCATGCTAGTCTTTATGTATATGTTTTCTCTCTCTTACTTTACATGAGTCATTTTTGTTTTACCTTACATGTGATGTACCTAGTATAAATTTCTTATTTCTTATGGCATTTGTTTTCCAGCATTTTTGACATTTGTTTTTTAAGAATCTATTCAATTAATACAACATATTCGCTTCACTTCGTAGATAGTTATGTATTTGCTGGGGTTAGTCATAGTTGTTCTGGTATTTTTTCCCCACTATGAGGACCCCATTTACCTAAGTGAAATGGCCCTAGTTATCAAGGCAGATAATTTCTATAGTCAGAATTTACCTAGAATGATACCTCTCGGTGTATGTTTGGGACTGAAGTGGCTAGTGTTTGGACTTCTCATTGTATTTGGTGTGTTCGAAGGGGATTTTCAGAAAAGTAAGAGCTTTAGCCCTTAAGTTTAACCCCACACTAACGGGTAACAGAAATCTCTGAGCGTAATAAGCTCTGGTGATTTCTGGCAACGGCTAGACACTGGGCATGGGAGTCTGCTACATGAAGCAGAACGTTCTGCTCCACGCGCTCTGGCATGTTGCCACACGTACAGCCGTACCCCACAGACCAAGCAGTATTTAATGACACTTGTACACATGACCCGTCCGGAAAAGGGTTGAGAAACAGGGTTGATATTGAAGAAAAGAGGCTGAGACCTGGTTTGATATCAGGTTTGTTAGATCTGTAGGCATGTACTAATCTAATGTGTGATTTTTGTGTAATATGTTTCCTTGTGTAATCATATGTATACAGTTAGTGATGAACAGAATTGCTTGCACGTGGGTTTACTGCCTCTTACAAGTCTTCTTAACCCCAATAACTGCATTGATAGTTTTTAGATTGGATTTTTTGTTCTCTTCTGTATTGTCTGTATCTTTGATATCTCTTATTCTTTTAACTTTGAAAATGGGTGGTGGTAACAAGTCATTGCAGACTAACTTAATGTGGTTTCTTTGTTATTTGATATATTTGACCTCTCAGTTTCAGTTAAATATGCTTTTGTTTAAAGTTTCTCTGTTTCTATTTATTTTCCATTGATAATGTTGTAGATTTCATTATGTTGACCTTAGAACAACTTACTAGATTCATGTTTGTTCATGTGCATTTATATTTATTAAGTAGGTAGACTGTTACTGTCAGTCTCACCCGTACTCTCAGCTTCACACTCACAATCACACTTTCACACCTTTACACTTTTACATTCTCACTCTCTAGTACTGTCCCTGGCACTCACATTCACACTGGCTCTCGCAAATACGCTGGCAATCACATTGGCACAGGTACTCATTCACACTGGCCCTCACATATACATTGGCACTGACTTATATCCTGGCACTCACTTATATCCTGGCACTCACACACACACTGGCACTCTCACACACACACTGGCACTCACACACACACTGGCACTCACACACACACTGGCACTCACACACACACTGGCACTCACACACACACACACACCACACACACACACACACACACACACACCACACACACAGACACACACACAACACACAAACACACACACACACACAAACACACACACACACACCCACACAACACACACACACCACACACACACACACACACAACACACCCACACACACACACACACACACCACACACACACACACACACCAACACCACACACACACCACACCACCCACCACACACACACACACCACAACACACCACACCAACACACCACCCAAAACCCCACACCACCAACACACCACACACCACATCACACCACTCACATGCTGGCACTTTTCACACTAGCACTCACATTCACATTGGAGCTCACATTTGCACTGGTACTCATTCACACTGTGTGGCTGTTCGTTGTGTGGGTCCAGTTTGTGGTGTTGTATGGTGTGTGGGTGTGTGTGTGTGTGTGTGTGTTTGCTTTTGTGTGTAAGTTTGCTTGTGTGTGTTGTTGTGTGTGTGTGTGTGGTGTGGTGTGTGTGTTGTGTGGTGTGTGTGTGTGTGGTTTGCTTGTGTGTGTGTGTGTGTGTGTGTGTGTGTGTGTGTGTGTGTGTGTGTGTTGTGGTTGTGTGTGGTGTGTGTGGTGTGTTGTGTTGTGTGTTGCTTGTGTGTGTGTGTGTGTGTGTGTGTGTGCGTGTGTGTGTGTGTGTGTGTGTTGCTTGTTTTTATCAGTGTTTATGTTAATGTTTTGAGTATGAGTGAGTGAGTGTAAATGCATGTGCTGAGGTGCACAATGAGACAGGATGTCACCACTTCCTGGTGTTTCTGGAACTTACACAAAAACAAAGATATCTCATAACCCCTGCCTTCAGTGAAAGGTGCAGATGTCCAGGCTTTGGTTTGAATAAAGCCCCTAGTGGAAAGAGTTGCCCTGGCCATGCCAAATCCATCTTTGTGAGAAAGTGTCTTACTGGACAGTAGAGTTGTTGCAGCCTGCATTGACAGTTAGAAGAGTCATTTTATTTATTCCTACTTTGGATGCAAACCGTGGCAATATTTACAGATGCTGTGCAGTTCCTTTTAATTTGCAAGGAACTGGAAATGTAATCAGAAAGTTCTAGTCTATAAAGAGAAATATTGCATATATGATATAAAGGTATTCATTAAAAGAAAACTTTTACTATATATATGAAACAGACATTAGTGAAAAAATGTTTTCTTCCAATTTAGTAAAGAATGTAGTCTCCCAATTCTGGATTTTTAATGTTGCTTTACCAAAAAAGGAAATATTAGCTTCCGCATTTATAGTTTCATAGTATGACAAGGTGAAAGAATGAATTCAGAAGTCCAGAAATTGTGCCTGTTTTCTCTGATTCTCCCTTTATGACTGCATTTTACTCTTTCATTGTCTTATTTTCTCATGTTTCCACTTTCTAATAGAAGTCTAATTGAAGGGAACCTTTTGAGTATACTACAATAAATGTCCAAAGTAGTTTGGCAAATAAGCCCTGCACCTAATCTAGCTAACTGGTAACTCTTTTATAAATGTGTGATTTTTGGAATCAGTACAGCAGAATTAAAGCAAAAGTGGTAAAAAACAAAAAAACAAAGGAGGAGTTATGAAATTCACTTGGTATATAGCCATGAAATGCATCAGTGTTATCTTAAGTCAGACCTCTCTAAATGAAATGAATGTTTTTGAAACAGATACTGAAACTTGAGAATGTCTGGTTGTAATAAGAAGGAAACTATAACTGTATCTTTCAATTATTTAACCCATTTTCAGTGGGGATATGCACTGTCCACTGCAGTTTCCTTTCAGGAATTTTCTTTACAGGTGGATGGCTCCTAGGAGTCAATTAGTAGGCATATGTAACCTCAGCTGACTCCTCATTTCTGTAATTTTTTGGATTTTTTTCCTAATACTGTTATTGTTATTATTGTTACTAACATTATTATAATTATAATGTTATAAACAGTACTGCTTGAAAATAAATAAATAAAGGAAAAGGGTAAACAGGTGAGATCAGATGTGTTTAGAAATTCACTCCTTAGTGACTTGGTACTTTTGAAACCATCTGTATGCTAAAGAAAAACTAGTAAACTAAAATCATAGTGGACATGGGATGTATGTACATGCCATCCCAAGACCATAGAGTTTGAGTGATTATTCTTGACCCTAGCCATTATAGAAACTGACATGTAAAATTTCACCTTTACTGGAAAAGCAGGAAGTTTTATTACTGATGCTAAAAGTTTGATAGGATTAGATTTTGTTCGGAATATGTAAAATCATAGGACCTATTTTTTTGTGTAGTGATTATAGATGTATGTAAAAATAGAAGATTGATGGCATAAAGAAGGCAATTTTTCTTTGGCTAAGGGAGGTTTGGTTTCAATTAATCATTTGACTTAGCTGTTAATAGCCATTAATTACAGTGGATGTTAGCATGAAAATTGTAAATTATTAATTAATACTTACCCCATTTGCTTCATTTGACTATGCCATAAATAACAAGAAAACCTTTTCTGTGGCTCATCTGGATATTAGCATAATATTGTAGCAATTCTGATACTCTGCTTTGGATTGTCTTCTATCATCACCCACAAGGTATTTAGGTTTTGATGCACAGGTTTACAAAGGGTTACAAAGGGTTGTAAGTGTGTAAATGATGGGTCTGTTTTCACTACATTTTTATTATTTATTTTAGTGACACTCTATTATTTTTATGTATTAATACTTTTTTCATTATTTATTGATGTATTTCATTGTATTATATGTTCATTTATTCTCTTTTTTTTCTAATTATTTATTTCCTTATTTATTTATGTTTAATTTACTGTTTGATGTGGAAAAGGAACATACAAATGTGAGAAAGGAACATTTCTTTTCTCATAAATGATCTATGCATAAAGAATGCCTGTTGTCAAATGTCGAATGCTCTGGCTACCATAGGATGAGCTGAACAAAGGATGAGTAGATTTTTGCTGCCAAGAACAAAAAATGCATGTAAACTATAAGGCTCACTTTAGATATTTATAGTTTACTTCATTTTTTGCTGAGGGAAAGAAAACAGTAGTAACTTAGTATCTTTGCAATTTTGTTTTAACTCCTTCTTCCCAAATGTTTTCCTCTTCTCACACATTGGCAGTAATGATTAAAAAAAGAAAAAAAACAACAAAAAAATCTTCCATCCCAAGTTCACGGAGGCAATGACTTACAGGCTGCTGGTCTTCGTCAGCAGTTGGAGCGACTTCCTAGACGTGGTGGAGGTCCCAGCACTGGAGGGGTTGGCAGCGGGGCAAGTGGAAGCGCATCGAATAGCGGTGGAGGGAGTGGAGGGGGCGGAGGGGGCAGCGGAGGGGGAGGGGGCAGCGGTAGTCACAGTGGAGTCATGGTCAACCTTGGGTCGAGCAGCACAGCGAATGTGGTGACGACCCACCACCAGCCTCCTCCGCTACTAGTCCAGCCCACATCCCACTCGCAACCACAGTCACAGTATCTCCTGGCAAGGTGAGAGAGCTCTTTGGATTAGCCATGTGTGCTGTGTAAAACCTATGGTGAACCTTTGGCTTTCCTGTTTGGTAGGATTTATCTCTCTCTCTCTCTTTCTCCTGCTCTTTCTCCTCCTGCTCTTTCTCCTCCTCATTTTCCTTCCCCTTCCCCTTCCCCTTCCCTTTCCCTTTCCCTTTCCCTTTCCCTTTCCCTTTCCCTTTCCCTTTCCCTTTCCCTTTCCCTTTCCCTTTCCCTTTCCCTTTTTTTATCTTTCTCTTTCTCTTTCTTTCTCCTTTTCTCTTTCTCTTTCTCTTTCTCTTTCTCTTTCCCTTCCCCTTTCCCTTTCCCTTTCCCTTTCCCTTTCCCTTTCCCTTTCCCTTTCCCTTTCCCTATCCCTTTCCCTTTCCCTTTTTTTTATCTTTCTCTTTCTCTTTCTCTTTCTCTTTCTCTTTTCTCTTTCTCTTCTCATTTCTCATTCTCATTCTCATTCCTTCTCATTCTCTCTCTTCTCATTCTCATTCTCATCTCATTCTCTTTCTCATTCTCATTCTCTTCTCTCTCTTCCTTTCCCTTTCCCTTTCCCTTTTCCCTTTCCCTTTCCCTTTCCTTTCCCTTTCCCTTTCCCTTTCCCTTTCCCTTTCCCTTTCCCTCCCTTCCCTTTCCCTTCCCTTTCCCTTTCCCTTCCCTTTCCCTTCCCTTTCCCTTTCCCTTTCTCCTTTCCCTTTCTCCTCTCTCCTCCCTCCCTCCCTCCCTCCCTCTCTCCCTCCCTCTTTCTCTCACTCCTCCTTCCCCCTACCCCTACCCCTACCCCTCTCTTCCTTTCCTTCCCCTTCCCCTTCCATCCCATTTGTGCCTGTGAGGATGTTTTACAAGAGATACTTTGATTTTTTTTGCTTCTCTCAATAGAAGCATTGAAAGTGTCTCTATTTGGTATAATGTACTTGGGGTTAATGTTATAATCTTTATTATCATAATTTATGTAATTTGTTTTTGTATTATGTAATACTTGTATTTGAACAAGTGTGTGCAGCCAATCAGAAGTTTTGTTATATAGCAGCATGATTGAATGTGCCATGGTAAGTTTTCCTTGGATGCATTCCTCATGAAGCTGGTTGATGTGAAGTGGAGACTCCTTTAATTTTGAATTTCTCCCTCCTCAGTCTATAATGATTTAGATTAAAGAAATATTAAGTAAATTTAAGATTGCCTTCATAATTATAAATGTATTTGTAACAGAACTGGTCTGTATGCATCTACTCTATTTGTGTTAGTAGTGTGGTGTAGAACAGATATTCTGTCAAAAAAAGAGTTTTTGATCTAATGAATTAATTTAATTGTGAATATGTAGCATAGCATGAATTAATTTCTTCTATATCAAGGGTAAAGTTTGATGTACTTTAGCTGAATTTTTATAACTCATAAGAAAGATTTTTTTTAGGGAATTAGCATAATTATTTTAGATAATTTGATATAATACAATGAATTTTCACAATTTATTTTTCCCTTATCATTTGTTTCTTTAGGCTTGGAGACAGTGAGAGTGAGACAGATACTGGCACTGGGAGCAGTGATAGAGCAGGGTTTGTCCAGGAACTGTTACTGTCCACCCTTTGCGACCTAAGCCTAAGCCACGGAGTCATGGAGGAAGGAGGGGTCCTGGCATCTACCCTTGGCAGGACAGGAAGTGAAATGTCACATGGGAAGGACTGTAGTAAAGGTGATAGTGAGAAGGCCCCGAAGGGTGTAGCATCATCAGACGTGTCGACTCAGACCTCTACTAGCACTCAAGTCCCCTCCAATACCACAAACACAACCAATACCCAGACTAACACACAGCTCCTAGCTATGACCCAGTCCAAGACCACTACTTCAATGAAGTCTGTCAAGGGGGCCAAGGGTGTTGTTGTAGCTCGATCTAGTCCGGCAAATCAGCAGCAGCAACATCAACAACAGCAGCAGTCAAATGGAGGAGGGGTGGTATCACGGCCATTAACAGGGACGGGAACGGTGGCCGTTTCTCCAGTGGGGGGCCCCGGGAGGGGTCGAGCGTCGGGGGGCTCAGTGTCCCCGGGCGCAGCCCGCAGGAAGTTAGTACGTGGAGTAGAAGGCCGCGCCACAGAGCCTCCACCACCTCACTAGTACCCGCAGAGTCTAGTCCAGCACCAGAAGGCCTTCCTGATGCCAACGAACCTTGCCCTTGCCACCCTTGTCCCTGCCACCCTTGTACCTGCCTGTAGCCAGCCAGACCAAAGAGGCAGGCAGGATTCAGAACTTACAATAAAGTTCTGCTAACAGTTTTGGCTTGGGTGTGAATGTATCAGTTAATGGATGTGGTTGGAAAAAGTTGTGTCTGGGTGTGTGTCTGGTGATGTATAGTCATTTGTGCCACAGTCAGTGAAAGTGATCAAGACAGCAAGAAGACAGGCTGGCTTGGCAGACTGGCAGATGAGAAAAAAGGGGGCCCCTGGTGCCAAGATGAATTAATATGTACATATTGCATGCTGTTTAAGCATGCCAGGTTGCTGTGTATAAAATATGTTCAGGCCTTCATAATACTGCATAGCTTTACCCTAACCAATCATGAAATCACAATATTGGCATTGTCCTCAGTACTGTTCCTTCCCCATCCTTGATAACCAGAATCACTCAGAACTAGTTCCTTTGTAATATATATTTCAAATTGAGTATTAGGTTTGATTTCTTTTTTTTTCTTCTTTTTTTCTTCCATGTGGTTTTTGCTGACATAAATAGATTTTGAAGATTTTTGCCCAAATAGTGTTTGGAATATTTACAAATTGTACTTTTTGTTGCAAATGATATAACAGTAAGTAATTCTTATTATAGAGCTTCACTTTGCTTTGGTAAGATGATAATGGGTCACTCTCTTGCAGCCTAGTGTGAGACGTGTTATAAAATAAGTTATTTGGAAGCCATACCATTTTTCCCCAGTGCTCTGAGAGCTGAGAACTTTTAAACTGAACTAGGATGCAGGCACATACAGTGCCACTTAGCTTGTTACCCATCATTTCTTGCCATCAGTAGTAGTTGGAAGCCATGCCAGAATCCACATGTAGCATTTTTTAGGTGAAATCACAAATGTTCTGTGACCCCCAGGGATTTTCAATTACAAGCAGTTCATTAGAAATTGCTTCAAAGTCACAATGATACTTAATCAATAACAAGTAATTCGATCTTAAGGAAGTGAAAAGTAATAAAACCTGTAATAAAAGAAAGCAACATAGAGAGAGGATGTTCCTGGGTGCAAGAAATGTCACTTTTACCGTCTCATGCTAGGCTGTCTTGTGATGTTTCATGGCACACTCAAATTATTCTACAGATGGATGATCATAAAAACCAAGAAAGTTTTTTTTCTTTCTTTTTTTTTTTTTTTTTTTTTCCTTTTTTTTCTCTCCAGATATACATCATAGCACAGATGAGCTAATATGTTTTAACATTTTTTGGGAATGTTTATGAATAAAAGTTGTATGTACTTTTAAGCTCATCTCTTTTTTTTATATATATAAAGAGCAGTTGTATTTTGTGACTAGATCAGCAATTTGGGCCAAATAGGTCAGCCTAATATGCATTTCCCAATCCGCAAACGCATGGAATCCAAGGTTATTGGAGAAGTACACGAGGCACACATTAGCGGACAATATATGTGGAAATGAAGGGTTTACAGTTGATATGGAAAATTATGGCTTATATTCTCTTCATTGTTATTGTACATTGAAATAAAAAAGAACATACACTGTAAAGCATTATTGAAAATAGATGTCTCTGATTACAATTTCTCATTTCTTTCCATGCTTCCTCTGATTGACTATTAGAAATCCTTATTAGATTTATTATTACCTACATCGGTGACAGGAATCAGAAATATATACTGTTGCAGATTTTATGCAGATTATTTATGCTATTGTTGTAGATATATAAGTATTTATGTTTTTATTGCTATCAGTTTGATCGTTGGTATCATAATGTGCCCTTGGGTATGATTATGATGTTAAAGTCTGTTATATGTGTTGGTAACAGTGGTAATAATCATTAGTAGAGAGAGATAAAGAACTGGTTGCTGATTTGAATGCCATATTCCTTAACTCTCATGGAATATAAATAAATCATAAATACTTTTGTTTATGGGAACGTGATTTAGTAAAGAATGCATTTATTTAATAGAGCTTAGCAAACTATGGACTGTCTCACCCTTTATGATGTGTTGGAAGTCTCAGTTGTAGGACTGGAGGATTTTTTTCTGGTTTATCAATAAATGAGAATGAGTGGCAAGGTTAAATCATTACGTTACATATTGGGAGACAATTATTTTAGGAAAATCCATATTTTTTTGCTTTTCTGAAGTTGAGATACTTAGTATGTTTGTATTTAAAATTGTTTTGATGCACAAACAATACAGTAGCTACTACATAATATGAAAGTTATGTAATAGTTTCACATGCAGTAGTAGAATGTTTTCTTCTGTATCTATATTGTTTCCCAAATACGTGAATCTAAGGAGCAATTAAGTAGTTAAGTGGTTCAGTTTAAGCTTACCAGTTAATTTCAGTCGCCAAATCACTGTCATCATTTTCTACCAACTGATGACTCTTCGTGTAACACATGATTTCAGTTAGCCTTGCATCAATGGTATTCCGTTATTTAACCCCATACCTTAACTGTTTGCAGAGGGAACAGCTTGCCAATGTGTTGACTAGATGAAAAAAGTAGTATTTCTATGGATGTTGATTTCCAAATGGTGCCTGTGTAAAGAAAACAGATGTTTGGCTGTGTGTATCTGTATATGCGTGTGTATCCATACATGAAATGCACATCCATTTGCATAAATATGTATATATTTATAATTCTAGTATACAAAGGTTTGTTTATACACATCTTGCCATTTAAATAGGGTCATAGAAATTTCTTTATGTAGCATTTGATAGTGCTTGGACCTCTCATATTATTTGCATGTTTCCTAGACTCCCACTTCATATTCACTTTCAAATATTGCTGTGCACTTTAACATACTTGCAACAACTTTACACATAGAGGCAGTTGTGTTAATGTTTTTCAGTATTCTACCTAAAAAGCAGTTGTCAGGTTAGTTTCTTTACTTTTTTCCCCAGAAATGATGCCTTGTATGTGAATCCATCTCGTATAACCCATAAGCTTGTTTTCACATGGTGGACACTCGTTACTTTTTCTTAAACGGGTGCTAGAAGCCAGAACTGTATTGTTAATGCTGAATAGCAATGGGACATTAAAGCTGTATTAATTTATTGGTTTCAGTTTTGATTATCACAAATTGAACTTGAAAAGATACATAGTAAAATGGATTTCTAATGAAAGTGGAATATGTTGTTCTGAGAGTGACATTTCTCATTATTTTATTTATTTTTGGATTCCCCTTATTCCTCAAGAGGTATTACTTGTATATACTTTTTACAGAGATAACATTGTATTTATTCATTCAGGGTTTTGGAAAGAATATAAGTGCTGTTATCAATAAACTATGCTAATTTTTACAAATCTGATGAGTGGAATTTTCCTGCATAAATGTTCTCTTTCACCCATATGTTACTCATGATTAGTTTTATTTATGGTGAATGATGTTTTTATAATTATTAATATTGATAATGATTTTTTTCCCCTTAATTGTAGTTTTCATGTTGTGATGCTCTTGGAGTGAGTACGTGGTAGGGTCCCCAGTCCCTTTCCACGGTGAGTGCCGGTGTTACCTTTTTTTTTTTTTTTTTAAGGTAATCATTCTCTATTTATCCGGGCTTGGGACCAGCACTTGACTTGGGCTGGCTTGGCCACCCAGTGGCTAGTTAGGCAATCGAGGTGAAGTTCCTTGCCCAAGGAAACAATGCGGCGGTTGGTGACTCAAACCCTCGAACTCAGATTGCCATCGTGCCAATCTTGAGTCCGACGCTCTAACCATTCGGCCATCGCGGCCTTGTTTGTATAATATATATATATATATATATATATATATATATATATATATATATATATATATATATATATATATATAATACAAACACACACACACAAAAAAACACACGAACACACACACACACATACACACACACACACACACACACACACACACACACACACACACACCACACACACACACATACACACACACCCATACCACACACACACACACACAAACTACATCCTATACAATGGGCAACAGAGGGAATAACTAACGACTGACCTTATCAACACAGACACACGCAGACAAACACACTAACATGTCTAGTATCAATGGTAACGGGAGTTAGTTGTCAACGGCTGACTCTATATTTCGAGGAGCTTGACACCACGCAGTAGACTTAGTCGAACTTACGGGTAAATGCAGGCCAGAGTACACGGTCCGCCCCTCGAGGGAGGCGGGGTGCCTTATCGGTGGACATTCGGAACCCCGTAAAAGGTCAGATGATAAAATGTGACCTCGAACCCCGACTGAAGCGTCTCTTGACATTTGATCACTGTAATTTAGGATCACACTGGGACGGCTTACCCTTTTCTGACAAAATCTTGCCCGGGCCTTGGCGATCTTCAATGACGTCTTCATGCACCTAAGGTGACCGGAACTGTAGCGTCTCTCGGTCCGTTGCGGTCTCGTGCAACTATTTAGTCGGGGAACTCAGATCATACCTAGGCCGTAGGAACGAGTCACAGAGGGGGTAATTACCACTGCGTTATCTACTTTGGTCTTTTATGTGTTTTTACTATTTCGTCTTTTTTCTTTGTGTTTATTTCACAAGAAGAGAAAATAAGGGAGTTTCAGTACGGTCCGCATAGACCTTCGTACTACCATCCGGAAATCTGAGGTAATAAGCGACCACGGCATCCGCGAAGATTCTTGAAGTCATTCGTCCCCACGAAAAACCTGATGTAACTGTCATCCGAACTAAGGCAGTGGGGCTAAGGGGTAGATAATATCTTACGGCCTGCACTAGAGCTACGAGCTCTGGTCTTTGCCGTGTGTTGCATGGCTGAATGCGTCTGGTCATCGTTTGTACGCAGCATTAATGGGAGCGACGGGTACCGCGGCAAAGGGACTGAATCACAAACAGATTATGGGAGTCTTCAGAAACAAACTGAATAACTGAGGCAGGCTTAAACTTTTACGAATTAATTTCACTACATGAAGTCACTATAAGATTCGAGAGTTAATGTCCTAAGGTGACCGACTAGCATGAATGGTCATGAAAAAATATTCGCCATTTGTATCAGCAACTGGAGTATATAGTCTGAACCTGAGTACAATTAAGGGCAGTACAGAATTCAATAAAACTCACAAAAGTGGGGTGGTCCTATACCCAAATGCCGTATATCATAACGATTGACCGGTATAATTAACCTGCTCTCTTCTCGTTATCTTTGGGTCTTGCAAATTTCCCGAAGGATTATATTCACAATCAACAAAAACGTGGGGGGTACAAAACATGCAGCTACTCAGCATAGAAGTTGAATACAACATCTGATGTAAGATAGATAAGAGAGACGACCACGCAATCCGCGAAGATTTCCTTGAACCAGTCGTCCCACAGAGAAGAAATAGATGTAACTTGTTACAACAGATAGCGACAGACAAAATTGCGGGCTAAAGAGATAGATAATATATCTTTAACGCCGGCACTAAGACAATGAAAAGGATCAGTGTCTTTTGTCCTGTGTGTGAGTGAGCTGAATGTGTGTGTGTATGCGTGTGTGAGTGACAGCTAGCGTTAATGAGAGGGAAGCGAGAGTGACCTCACACAGAGAATGAATCACAAACACGAATATTAACGTTCACTATAACAAAACTGAAGTAAATTAGCAATGCTAGCTATTTAAGATTATTTCAACTACCACATTGAATTCACATATAATGATATGCGACAGAATGTACGCATGAATGAATGGTGACATGAAAAATATTCGCCATTTTTTATCAAGCAAATCTCGGAGTCAGAAATCTGAACTGCTGAGGTACATGTCTAGCTTTGCACGTCAGACTTCAATAAAACTCAATAACGGGGGGATCCTATACCCAAATGCCGTATATGACTGAAGCGACTCGAGCCAGGAATATAATAACCCTGCTCTCTTCTGCGTATCTGTAATGGGCGCTCGCAAAATTCCCGAAGGATATATAATTCACGAATCACACAAACGCTTGGGGGGTACCCAAAACATGCAAGCTACTTGAGGAGGGTGAGAAAGGTGTGATTAATAAGCGAATAATGATTCTAACCGAAATTAATTAACGGACATAACCGCGGGTCACACCGACTCAAAGGTGCCGAACGAATAACTTCGGTTTATTGTACCTCCCCCCAATCCCTTGCCCGTTGTTGTCGTGGGGAGGCTTAGGAGGCGGAGACTGGGACCCAATGATGGGGAACTCCCCAACCTTGGGACTCAGCCCTCGACTCAACTAATTTTGCATGGTCTTTTTTTCCTTCCACTTTTCGTTTTTCTGTCCCTTCACCAAACCCTTCTGCTATCCACCTCCTAAGTGGTGAAGCCGTGACTGAAAGGATGAAAGGTGATTTTTTGTGCCAGTCCCGTAACTGCCCTGAGGGAGCCATGGGCACGTATTCCCCCTTAGTTACCTAGCCCTTACCTCAAGGGACCCTGAGGGGTGGACTGTTTTATCCCAACACACCCCAGGCTTACCACCAGTAATGAAACATACCCCACTATTAGGGCAATGAGGCTTGCCCCTTTATCAATAGACCCAACGATGAAACCCACCCGATTCCCTGACCCCAGCTCTCCTTTGACCACGCCCTTCCGAACACTGCAATACTACCCCCCATCAATGCTACTAGTACAGTAGCCAACAATCAACCCTTAAGGAACATTTACCACTCTTCCCAAAGATCTCAACTTAAAACACCTCTATCCCCACACCTCCAACATCACAACTCCCATCCTCCCCTTTATAATCCTTACAGCCTTAATAGCCCACCTTCCCATAACACCTACCTCCTCAACACTACTCCATCTTCGTCACGACCCCCCCCCCTTCTACTACCCCTATCTCTACAACAATCTGAATACACTAGCGCAGCAAATGGGCCGATTTGTCGTGATCCCCCCACAGCCTCCCTACTCTGACAACACCCTTCTCATTCCAACATTGTCTCCAAAGTCTCTTTCGTAGCCGACCCCACCCCCCCGTTTTGTCACAGTAACATCCGCAAAACAAGCTATAGCTTTAACAAAACGTAACTGAACCTATATGGTAACCCAATCCTTGCAGAACCCCACCCAAACCCTCAATACTTGCACCGGAACAGTTTTCAAATATCTCCAGCAAATTGTCCAGTCTATGAACAAAGATGGTCAGACTGTGGGAAGACCTACTTGCCTGTCTCACAGACTATGATCCCACATCAGTCCACAATGCTATTTCCATTCCCCCAGAGGTCATCGAAAGAAACCCCTTATAGCCCAATTACCTTCCGAGACATGCCTTCCCTTAACGTCCTAATAGGGAGAATCCCTCCTGTTCGTCCATACCAAACCTCCTCCACGTCAGTGCCAAAACTGTTGGCTCCTAGGACACCCAGCCAAACATTGCCGTCCACAGCCAGATGCCCACTATGTGCCCAACCTGGCCATAACCGATTAACTGCTCTGCCCCAATCAGCACATTGCAACTGTGGCGGCCCCCATAATGTATATTATAGAGGCTGTCCCACCTACAAGTTTGAGTCTGAGGTAGCAACTCTCAGATTCAAACTTGGACTCACACTACGTGAAGCCAGACAGGAAGCACGTCGACGTGGTTTCT
>NC_051386.1:48665769-48678269 GCF_015228065.2 Penaeus monodon | reverse complement strand
TAGAGGTAATGGAAAAAGAGAAAGGAAAGGACTCCTGCATTAGAAATACTTGGAGTAATTAGACATAAATAGGCAAATCGAAGAACAAATAGACATACATGCACAGTCATCTACCCCCACCTACTACACACATTCACATATATGAAACATGCATATTTTTTTTCTTTGTGTGTGTGAAATGCTCTATGCCTGAAAACAGTACTTGTGTTATAATGTATCATAGGTTTATTGATGGAATAATAAAAATGTTTTTGGCATATTGTCTTTCACTAATAGGATAGTTTGTAGAGCTTTACCTTGCTACTTTTGATTATTTGTAAAGATAATGTCATTAACAATGTATTTTAAAGTAAAAAAAAGTGCATGGTGCTTATTTTTCTAATCTCTTTTATGGATCGATATTACTTTTTAATGAAAACCTTTACATGAACTATACTAATAGAAGCATTAAACACGGCTCTAAAGCAACAGTTGTGAAGTTATTCATGCTTTTACAATACTAATGGAATGACAACATACTCTGCCAAACTGGTTTAATTTTCTAAAAGAAAGAATGGCAGAGAGGCAGTGAATCCTTTACAACTTCAATATATAATTTCTTCAAGTCCATTTATTGTAGCAAATGAATTTGCTATAGTGTAAACGACGTGACTGATGTTGGATAATGTTTTAATAAAGTGTTTACCCAAAATACATCCTGTATATATTTACTCTATATAGCACTTCATTAGTGTTTTGGTGACACACTGACTCTGCAATGCTCTCATTTTTTTCAACACAAAACAGCTTCTTGACTGATATGGCAAGTGAAGAGGTATGATATATATTTCCAGATCTGGGAAGTTTCCAGTGCAAGTAGCACAGACCAGGATAAATATCATATAAAAACAAACATCAGTATAATAAATGAATAAATACATAAGAGAGAGAGAGAGAGAGAAAGAAAGAAAGCGAAAGAGAGAGAGAACTTTAAACTAAACAGTCCGTCCATCGTAATATAACTGAAAAATAGCTTAGAATGGGACAATGGCTTGTACATAAACGAAATAAAGCTACTCTTGATGAAGGATCAAGTGAAACAAGTATTTTTGAATTGAAGTATCTCATTAAAAGAAACGCAATACGAGATTAGTGGTAAAGCATATGTTTGGTGCTAACTTAATGTGAATAGACTCGTAGAGCTGATTTTAACTCGTCTGCGGCCATTTTCAAATATCAGATTATACAGATTGAGGCCATTTTAGATGCTTGCTTGGGTGAGAAAATGCACATTTCGAGAGGTAGCATCATAAAAAAGTCAAAATTTCTTCACTCAGTCCTTAAACTGAGTGGGCCTTTTTTTTTTTTTTCTTCTTTTTCTTTCCCCCAGACAGCATTGTTTTGAGGAAAGTGGTCCGTAGGCAGGTAATGATTTGCTTTCGGTTAAATATTATTATCAGATTCATCTACATTTATATGGATAATAAGTACATGTGGTAATCATCAGTAACAAGGCGCGTGGTATTTTTAGTATCATTATTATTTTTACAATCATTACCAGTATTAGTATTAGCGTCGTCGTTATTTGTCGCCATTCATCCTCAAAATATTATTATTATTTTTATAATGATTATTTTTGATACCGTTATCATTACAGAATAATAATAATGGAATAAGAAATTCAATTAATCAAATTGAAATGTCAGGAACAAAGTCCTGGGCAGGACTAGTGATTATTATTATATAATTATTCTTTTAATTACTATCACTGTTGTTATTATTATTATTATTAATGTTGTTGTTATTATTATTGTTGTTGTTATTGTTATTATTATTGTTATTGTTATTATTATTGTACTATTATTATTATTATTATTATTATTATTATTATTATTATTATTATTATTATCATTATCATTATCATTGTCATTGTCATTGTCATTGTCATTGTCATTGTCTTTGTCTTTGTTTTTGATATCGCTATCGCTATCGCTATCGTCATCGTCATCGTCATCGTCATCGTCATCGTCATCATCATTGTCATTGTTATTGTTATTGTTATTGTTATTGCTGTTGTTTTCAGGATTATTATTATTTTAAAAAATACTATCACTATTATTATTATCATTATTATTATTATTATTATTATTGTTATTATTATCATTATTATTATTATTATTCACTGTTATTATTATTATTATATTTGTTATCATTATTATCCTCCTCCTCCTCCTCCTCCTGATATCTGACAGCACACTCTCATTGGCTAAACGTGTTGAAGTCATTAGCTCTCCCATTTATTTCATCATCATTGGGGTGGTAACGGTGACGGGTGCATAACCGCATCCACCCTTCGTCTCCACCTACAAGGCGCTAGACAGGGACATGGCTCTTCTCTAGCTCTTCACAACAGGTTTGATCAGTCTGCCTAAACCATGACTTCCTAGGTCGTCCCGCAGCCCTCCTCCGCCCAGGATTGTCTCAAACAGAGAGAACCTGGTGGGCAGGATCATCCTGTCGGAACCGAGCCAGATGCCCGTATAGCTTGAGTTGGTGATCATGGATTGTGCAAGTAACAGGTCATGTGCTAGTCTCACTGTGTAACTCCTGGTTGGACACGTAGTCCCGCCAACTGCACAGGTACTGGCATCTCCAAATATTCTTGTCAAGAGAGTTTATGTCCCCTGCTGCCAAGCCAATCCATCTACTGACTTCCAGCTCTGACAGACCAGAGTCATAAACTACATTCCCGAGGTATGTAAAACTATGTAAAAAGCATTTTCAGTACCAGTATCATCATCAATAACGGTATGCTCATGTTTGAGCAGCCGTGGACCTCTCCACCATCCTTCGCCACCAAACTCGATCTTACGCTTTTCTTTCCACTTGTACCATCGACAGCCCGCAAATATCTTTGATGTTGTCGTCAGTCTTGTCTTCGGTTTGCCTCTTCCTCTGTTTCCTATCACCATCCCTGTCAGCAAGTTTTTCTCAATACTTTTACTTCTCATCACATGACCAATAAACTTGAATTTCCTTGTTGGAATTCCTCTTCGTCTCAGGATCTCCCAGAGTAATTCGAGACCTTAGCAGGTGGTTTCTGATACATCTCAGAAGAGTGTGAGCGAGAACCTTGTCTGGTATACTGAGCAGTGTAATGTTTCGTTGATTTCTGCAATCCCATCGATCCTCTTTTCGACCGCTCCCCTCAACAGGTCAAGGGGAATGGTACCAGTCTGCCAGATGGCAGACAGGACGGTATGCAAGCTCATCCATAGATTTTCCACCAGCCTTTAACAGTTCTGCTTTTACAGTTCATACTTCAGTAATAACAGTGGTAGAAAATAAACGAAAGCGAAAAAACAACAACAACAACTAATATTTGTATTGAATAAAGGCAAAGAGGCAGGACTTTGCTCGGAAGTTACTAGGATTTTCATCAAGACGGAGTGGTGCTACATGTTTCAAACTACCTTCGTACGAAATATTTAAAGGCTGCTGTTATTTGGTGAATTGGATGGGTGTATGTATGTAAGAATGTATGTATGTATGCATGCGTGCATGCACGTGTGTGTGTCAGATCCTACGCATGCGTTCATCCAAAATGGTTGTAGGTCCATGTTGCAAGATGGAATTTAACACGGCCACAAACAAAATGCCACACGTGTATCTTTAAAATTGCCAGTCGTTATAGACGTCTTCCAGATAAAACACACATTAATTAGTGTCAATGATTTGAAAGTTCGCCAAGATTTATGCATCATTTCTCTCAGAGCCTACGGTACATGGAAACTCATGAATTTCTTGCTTGTTCACTGGGTTATGACTGCGGCGCTGAAGGTCTGAAGGATCACTGCTACAAAACAGGGTCTCAGATACCCCGATCCGGTGGACTGTTACCGGCACTGAACTTAGGTAAACAGATATTTCAGTTGTGTTTATCGAGTACTAGTAGTTTTCATCATTAGACAATATTTTGTCAAACTTCGATGCTGAGTAAAATGATAGTATAATATTAATAATTCTAGGAAAGACTTTGATGCCGTAAATGCGAACTGTAGATTGATATGAAAGATAAAGCAAGATTTGACAGAAAGAGAGAGAGAGAGAGAGAGAGAGAGAGAGAGAGAGAGAGAGAGAGAGAGAGAAAGAGAGAGAGAGAGAGAGAGAGAGAGAGAGAGAGAGAGTAGACAGAGAGGCAGACGGAAAAAGACAAGGAGAGAAAGAGGAAAAAAAGCAGGGAGACAGAGAGACAGAACAAAAACGTAGAGAGAGAAGAGACGTAAAAACAAATTTTAATCAAACTGCATAATCCAATAGAGTCATCCACTGACTCTCTGTACCGTTTGTGAATTCCACTTCCCAAGAGTGATTTATAAAGATTTTTTTTATTGTTTCCCCTTTAATACGTTTATTTGTGTAGACTAAGATTTCTCACAATATAAGCAAATACACTGAAGGAAGAAGCGATTTTCAAAAATTGTTAGAATTAATAAATAGATACAAAAAAAAAGTTTTTCGTTTGCCATCTTATATCACTTTTTCAAGTAGGAGAAAAGGGATAAATAGTCGCTTAACAACACTGACATGAGCAATGAATGTCACTTATTATGTCGAGTGTCAAAAGGGATTCTTCGTTTTTTTTTTTTTTTTTTTTTGGGGGGGGGGGAAGCGTAAAAAGGGGGGATGTACTAATCCTTTTCACTGTTGTTGTTTTTCTTGCATGGGATTCGTTGGGGCTGTTGCTTTCCACTCTTCTTCCTTTTTCCGTTCTCGAAAAATCGTACGTGTGTTACCCCTCAGGCTTGTTGAACATTTATTCAAGTGAATATTATTGCTGTAGAGTACTGTACTTAATTGGAATTTGATTAGTGCTTAAGGCGAAGTATTAATCAACAATTTCATTTCGTATATATTATATATTTCTAGTAAGAGGAAAATCAGAGTTCAATACGTTATCAATAATAATTTCAACTCAAAGTCGTCACAGTCAATCCAGACGCTCCTCCCTTTCTCTCTCTCTCTCTCTCTCTCTCTCTCTCTCTCTCTCTCTCTCTCTCTCTCTCTCTTCTCTCCTCTCTCTCTCTCTCTCTCTCTTCTCTCTCCTCTCTCTCCTCCTCTCTCTCTCCTCTCTCTCTTTCTCTCTTCTCGCCTCTTCTCTCTCTCCTCGTCTCTCTCTCTCTTCTCTCTCTCTCTTCTCTCTCTCTTCTCTCTCTTCCTCTCTCTCTTCTCTCTCTCTCTCTTCTCTTCTCTCTTCTCTCTCTCTCTCTCTCTTCTCTCTCTCTCTCTCTCTCTCTCTCTCCTCTCTCTTCTCTCTTCTTCTCTCTCTCCTCCTCTCTCTCCCCTCTCTCTCTCTCTCATTCCTCTCTTCTCTCTCTCTCTCTCATTCTCTCTCTCTCTCTCTCTCTCTCAATCTCTCTTTCGCTCTCACCTTCACATCTAGACTTTCAAGTAGGTTTGATGTTCTCAGCTGGACAATGGATAACTCGAGGCGCAATTACGAGATGCATATCCGTTGATTAAAGGAACAGTGGACGGCGTTGTTAAGAAAGTTTTACGTAATGGTTGATTACTTTTATTTTCAAATAAATAGCACTGTTGTATTTATATTAAAATTACCTTCGAATCCATTGATTTATAGAATACAGGGGTGCGTTCTATGTTATCCTTTAGAAATATATTTTGTTAATGTGATAGTATGACAGCAATTCATGTCTGTAAATGAGTACAGTACTGTATGGGTTCAATTTCGAGTGGGAATAATATAGTCCTTTGTTAGGTCGATTCCGTAAAAAAAAAAAAAAGTGTGTGTGTGGAAGGGAAGTGGAAATTTTCGTTTTCATTTTTCTTTTCTTGAAGTTAACGTGTTTCAATGTCAGTATGTGTGTGTGTGTGTGTGTGTGTGTGTGTGTGTGTGTGTGTGTGTGTGTGTGTGTGTGTGTGTGTGTGTGTGTGTGTGTGTGTGTGTGTGTGTGTGTGTGTGAAAGCGGCTATAACATTCAGATAGCTGTTTATATCTTGTTTCAGTTTTGTTTAAGATATCTGTTTGATTTTCATGGGACATTTCTTGTTTCTTAAAGAATGTTATTTCATTTCTTTGAAAGTGATATTATTCCTTATTTCTATCCCGTGTCATTATTAATTTCTTATTTATTTTCCTGTTGTGTTTATTTATTCATCCATTTAACTAGCTCAATTCTTTATTCATACCTTATCAGAGTAAGATCCCAAGATTTGTTTTGGCGTGCAATTTCAAACAAGACATCTTGTTGCAGGTTGTTCGAAAACGTTCTGACAAATGATCTTAACCAAGATTTCTTCCTGCTTCAGACTTGCTTCTCTGGACATGTAGATGATAAATCTTGCTTCGAAATGATAAATCTTGGCAAGCGTCATTCTCCACGGCGCCCCGACACCAAGCGAGAAATCTTGAGAAGTTGCTCACCAAGATGGGATTTTGATTTTTTTTTCCAAGTTGGGGCTATTTTCAAGGCCATGAGTCAGGGAGTGTGGAAGGAAATGAAAACGCTTGAATAATACGTGACCCTGTCTCCAAAATGGGTGATGGAGGAAGAAGTCATCGTAATGCATCTTATTTTTTTTTTTAAGCATGCGAATGGTCATTGAAGGAAAAAAATAAGGAATCTGGTATTTTCTTTATTTTTCTTTACTCCAATTGAGCATTTTATGAACATTTTCACTATCTTTCTTAAAACACTATGAAGCTCACGCCAAGGCTAGTAGTAGTATTCTAATAATAGTCTTATCATTAATTTGTATTTAGATAACAGCACAGGAGGGACAGCTCTGTCTTATACTCGAACCAGATGTCAACAGTAAACGAGAATGATCAAGATAACACTACGAGAATACAAATCTACTTAGAAGATGGTCAACGAGAGAGGAACACTGTTCAGATTAAAAAGTACAACACCATTAAAGAGATTCCTTTTTTTATAATCTTAAATCTTTAAAACATCAACAACAGATTTCAATAATGAGTTATTTTTTGTCTCACGTGTTAGCGAGAATAGCCAGCAGGAAGGTGCTTACGAATGGCATTTTTTTTTCTTTTTTTTCCCGTACTTTGGCAGCTCCAGGGAATATAGTGGAGAGTCTAATGGTGCCAGTGACTATGCCTATCTACTTTCCACGGAAGTTCGCTGATTTTCTCTACAGATTTTGCAAGGCAGCCTCATGTCAGCACCAGTTGTGGTCTGGCTAACACGTGGGCAGGCTGGACCGCACGAGGCTGAATCACAATACAAGTAAAAAACTTGAAAAGGATATATATATTTATTGAAACGATACATAGTGATGGGTTCGGACTGATACTTTTCTTCTAGACTGAACATGCCTTCAAAAGTGAGGATATTAGCAAAAACTGGTTCAGAACTGTGAACACTAAGATATTATTATTACAAACGAGTATTGTTTGATTACTGATGTTAACTGACCAGCTGGAGGCTGTCAATGATGGTATCTAAAAACTTCTTTGATTGGCTTTGAATTACATTATCATAATGACAGTATTCTTCATTGGTTTCTGGACACCAAAAGATGTTTACACTCTGCATGGTGTATCCTAACACAAGTGATCCTGCAGATAATGACAGAGAAGGAAAATTAGGACAAGCTCAATAAATCACAGACACATAAACAGTCTCGCAGCAGAATCTGCAGAAGTAATGTGGATATGGCAGGTGAACTCTCGAAAGGAATAATGGAAATTCTATAATCTTACCGGAGCCTGGGTTACCTCATCAGAGCATAGGAGCTTCGCCACAACGTAAAATAGCTTCGCCTGAGTCTAAGTAGCTTCACCAGTACTTAGGTTGCATCCCACAACCCCAGTTGTTTCACCAAAGCCTGGGAAGCTACTGGTCAAACCGCTTGTGCTTCATTATAGGTTACTTCCAGAGAACCAGTGTGCTTTAAACAAAGACTTCGATTTCATCAGAACCTCAAGGAACATATAACATGTTTGTGGTTTCTGCAGAAACTTCGCTGAGCTTGAATAAACTCGCCGATTCCTGAGTAGCTTCCCTTAAGCATACTTAACTTCCCTGAAGCTAACTTTTCCGTTGTTAGCGCAGCTCCGACGCAGCTCGGGTAGTCCGCCATAGTCTGGGAAATCTTTGCACAAACCAAGGTAGCTTCATTAAATACATGGGACCTTGAGAAGCCACACCAAAGCTGGGTAGCTTCGCTAAAGCCTGAATAGTCTCACCAAAGCCTGCATTGTTTCATCAGAGCCTAGAAAGCTCCGCGAGGTGTTGAGCGAGCGCGTGAGAGGCGTCAGAAGGTGATGTTATGCAGATTGCCCGACTACCTTATTCCTCGTATCGATCAAGAAATCCGTCTAGGAGATCTAGAAGACTAAGAGCGTTATTGCGGTGAGGAGGAAAAGACATTCCCGGTAAGACTAGTCTCTCTGGGGTGCTCCCCGCGGCGTCCAGCAGCGAAGGGCATGATTGTCTCGAACATTCTGCAAGAGATAGACGGGCCGGCGCGCCTCGGCTGCGGCCCCCGCCCCGGGAGCCTCCCGCCGCAAGCGACCATCCACTGCTGGGAGCCACCCGCCGCGGAGAGCAATCCGCAGGTGCATGCAAACACCCGTAGTTCCGAGTCGCCCTCTGCTGAGAACGGTGCGCAGGAGCGCGCGGACGCCCCGTCGCTGGGATCCGCGCGCAGCTGGCAGCGGTTCGAAGCCAGATCATCCCTGCAACTAGGTGCAGCTACGTGTGAAGTACTCATCAAGTCCTATTGCCATTGCAGCATACTGACACATGCTCATGTCTCCCTGCTAGCGGGAACTCTAACTCTGAATGACTATCTCTTGGCACTAGACCGCAGGACGGTGCCACCTGCCGCTCCTGCAAGGGGGACGGCAGATGGAAAGCCTCTCCGGGCAGCCGCAGGAGCTGAAGTCTCCCCGTCGCTGGGAGGCATCGGAAGCTGGAGGTGCCGAGGAGAGGGCCGTCCTGGGCGAGGCAAAACGTGGTTTCATTGGCCGTGGTGGAGGCTTTCGCTCGCGCAGGCGGTGACTTCCTGCTCATCCTGCTTTTTGTGAAGTTTTACGTTCCTATCACCTCTACTGCGATGGTTCTCTTTATATATGGATAAATTCATAGTTACTATGTTGCTGGGCAAATGGAAAGGACTCAGTAGCTGCGATGTATAATGTTTTAGCAATTCTTGTCACACATTCCTCATTTGAAACTGTATATACGAATACAAGTAAATGTAGCAAGACAACTCTAAAATTACAAAGTCTGATAAGCTTAAACATTACGAAGCCTCTAGAGAAAAGACGAAGTAGGTATCGGCATGATGTATTAAAACTACGTCAAATGGTAAATTCGAAAGCATCCACATGTTTTTTTATTGGTCTTCCCCGAAACGGAAAACAAGGAATCGTGAAATAAAAGGTTCATAATCTCACACGGGTGCTTCTGTTTCAACTTTAAAGAAAAACTAACACGATGGGTGAACACCTCGCGCCCAGTCGGGGCTTCTTGCTCTCTCGCCTCAACAACCACCGAGTGCATAAGGGGGCCACCTTCTACAGCAGAAAGATCATGGATTGGCCAGTTGATTGCAGATTAATGATACACGATTTGGCAGTCCTTTGGAACCGTGGTATGTGTTTGTTTTTCTTTTCGTGATAATCCTCGCCGGCGATGACTGAATTTAGTTAAACGTCTCACCTTGTATTATTCGCCCCCAAAGAAAATATGAATATATATGTACTCTATCAATTCTTTAAATACCAATGACTTAATAATGTTTAATCTTATGAGTTAAGTTCTTATTGCTTAATAGGTCTGACTCGAGGCGGATCCACAAAAGACCGATCCAGACTGCGCGTCCACCTGTCCACCATCCACCATCAGTCCTTGGTCTTGGACCATCTAGCCTCCACCACGGCGCTGCTGATGGTGCTGGTGGGCGGGGCGGCGGGGCGGGGGGCAACGGGGGGATGTTGGTGACGTCACAGCTGTCAAAGGTCATCAGTGCTCGTCGGTTGCCCTGACCCGGTGACCCCTGAAGGTGGCCTGGATTTTGGTGGCCGCTTTGTTCAACTCGGGGTCGGAGAGGTCGATGTCCACCTCCTCGTCCTGCGGAAAGGAGAGGCGGTTAGGGGCGTGGTCGGGGGTGGGGTGGGGGGAGGCGCTACTGCCAAGGGACTGCTACAGACCAAGGCAGAGCGGAGGATGGCAGCCTTTGCTTACATAATATTGCAGCCTAGGTCTTAACGTCATACTGTGTTTTCATTTTTGATATATATATATATATATATATATATATTATGTAATATATATGTATATATGTATAATTATATATTATATGTAGTATATGTTATATATATATATATAATACATATATACATACACACACAAAACACACACACACAACACACACACACACACTATATATATATATATATATATATATATATATATATATATACATATATATATATATTTATCTATCTATACAGACACATATAGATGGATAGATTAATATATAAACAGAGAGATATCTATGGCAGATGGATTAAGAAATAAATAGATTACACATAAGTAGACATATACGTGTAAACACACACACACACACGCATATATATATATATATATATATATATATATATATATATATATATATATATATATATATATATATATATATATATATATACATATATGCTCATTTATTTGTTAGTTTATTTATACATTTGCGCACATTAACAAATACCCTTATATTTACACTGGATTTTAAGACAAGCAACCAACCTCATAGTCATTTCCGTCTATATGGCTTAGTCTGTAAACTACAGCTGTTACACAAGGGAGAAAAATCAGTAGCATACATGCGCAGGATGTTGTTTGTCTTACAGGTTGTTTCTAATTAATCTGTGAAATGATTAAAACGGATCATAATGTTGCCATTATGTCCATACTCATAGACACGTAATGGAGTCTCTGTCTGTCATTTAAATGCATAGAGACACCCATTCAGAAATATCTACAAGAAGAACAAAATCATATCTACTTTTCATTGTTGAATCACTTATCCCTAGAAGAGGAATATAAATTATTGTTTCTTAAGTACAAAATCATATGACAGTGTAGATCTTCGATGCACTGAAAAAATAAGGGAAATATTATTGTACAGAATAAGTGTAATCAAGTGACCTGTCCAAATGATTCTGGCTATATTCATAATCATTAATTCTTAAACTAGAGACTCGTGCAAAAATACGCACACACAAAATTTAATTTCCATGTCGTTCTAAAAAGCCGAAACCACATTCGCTGCCTAAACCATTATCAATGTAAACATGCAAATTGTTCATCTGTGTACTGGAACCAAAGATCATTTTCTGAAATGCATGTACACAAACGTGCCGCATCCTCTATATGACGGGATAGTATGGATGTATATTAACATACATGCTAAATGTTTTATGCCGAGGCACTATGAACAAATGCACCCACACATGCCGTACATTTGCATAACATGACAAGAGAGGACAATCTTGCATTAGATGTCGACGGAATATATGTATGCAGTGCTATGAGTGTTTCTCCCAACAATACTGCAAGATGCTTATATAAATGCACATACTGATTTTCAGTATGCTCACATAATATATATATATATATATATATATATATATATATATATATATATATACATATATATACATATATATACATAACACACACACACACACACACACACACACACACACACACACACACACACACACACACACACACACACACACACACACACACACACACACACACACACACACACACACATACATGTATTACACAAACACATATATATGATACGGAACGTTGCGAAAAAAACATCAGGGAAATAAAACCAAAATAATATCACGCTACGGAGAAGTAAACAAGGAAAACGGGGTACTTAACGTTCATTGATGTTTTCGCGAGCTCGAGGAGGGATGGAACAAAATAAAATGGGCTACGAGCCTAACAGGTCGTTTCCTCTTTTATGGCCTATTTTAATACCGACGGAAGGATCAACTTTGCACTACTGGAAGTGATCCGGAAAAAAATGGTAAAAAATGTTAATGAACTAAAGCTAAAACTGTTTTTGAAATTAACATATGGTGTAATTTTAACGACGCCAGGTGTTCTCTTCTCATATTGAACAGTTCATATGAAACATTTCATTATGATCAAAAGAAAAAGCGGAGTGAGCGAAAGGAAGAATAATCAACATCTATAACCATTTTCACTTTTTTCATTATCGCTTTCCGGTACGTTTCCCTTTTCTCTTTTCAAAAATTGAATCTCACCCGCTGTAACGGTCGCACTTCACTGACACTTTAAACTACAATGTCCGGTATTTATGATATTCAGCTCCTATCTCTCAGTAATTATGATTGCAAATACGATGCGCAGTCAATAAGCATGAAAGCCCAAGCTTGGATGCGAGCTGTTGCTACATAGAATTTTAAGTTTTACGCATTTCAGCCG
>NC_051386.1:48658269-48660769 GCF_015228065.2 Penaeus monodon | reverse complement strand
CTGACGTTGCGATCACCTTCCCCTGAGGTCCTGCCCCGAGGGAAATTACAGCTGTTCATCTGTTCAGCTTTACCCTCAGGAATGATATTCCGAAGACCTTCATATTTAATATAGCAAACAAAAATGCTTCTTACATTCAGTTATTTTCATAACTGAACAAAACGTTCGACATTTGTATTTTAGAACATCAGTATGTTAATCTTTTCACTTTACCGATACCATTACAGTCATATATGTTCACGATGTTAAGGTATCTGCATGTAAAAGAATCTTTGACCCGCGCTCTCTCAACATGGCCGGCCGATCGATATTTCATCACCTTGACAGTTTCTCGATAGCTCCCAAGGGACGAGTCAGGGCTTTGTGACGGAGGAGCACCCGCGACGGTGACCTTACGAGACCTTACAGAGCTGCAGCAGAACACCGGTTGAAAGGAAGGCGAAGAAAAGCTGGAGGTTGTGAGCACATGAAACATTCGAATGAACAGAGACCGTTACGGGTATTGATTCGCTGACGTCGCTGGTTTACCTTCCTTGTTCTCAGACCTCAAGGAGCTTAGCTTCCTCTTGGCTTCGCGGAGGCTTTGGCTGGGGTGTGGGGGATGTGACGTATGGTGCTGGAGTGTGCGGGTGTATGGTGCTGTGGGGTGTAGGGGTGTATGGTGCTGAGGTGTGATTCATGCAGAGAGCTGTGGGGATGTATGATGTCGAGGTGATGTAAGGGATATATGGTGATGAGGTGCGGGGGATGTATGATGTTATGATGGTGAAGGGTAGAGGATGAATGGTGGTAATTTATGGGAGATGTCTGGTGCTGTGGGGATATATGATACTGGGGTGTGGTGGCAGTATATGGTGTAGAGGTATATGAAATACGATGCAAAGTATGATGTATAGTTCTGAGATGTAATGATATTTTATGGTGTTGAGGTGATGTGCAGTGTTGCGGACTAATACTATTCTGTGGTGCTATCGTGTACTCTTATATCTTATTATAGGGTAATATGGCAGTTTGATACTAAATTCTACATATATATAATGTCTTGAGGTGGGGTCTGTAGATTGAGTCTATTTGTTAAACAGAGATGTACTGGTCATAATGAAGTAACGGTTATTATGATGCTATTAAAAATAATAACAAGTAATTTAAAGATAATGATGGTGGTGTTGATGAAAAGGATAAATAAAAATACCTAATAATGGTGGTAAAGATGATATTTGTGTTTATGGTAATGATGATAATAAGATAATAAAAGAGGGTATGGTACGGATGGTGTTAATGCTGATAAATACAACTGCAACAAAACAAGACGAGAGTGATGATGATGATAGGAATAATGATAATGACGATGATGATGATGTTAATGATGATGATGATGGTAATGGTGATAATGATGATGATGATGATGATGATGACAATAACAATAACAATAAGAACAAAAATGATGATGACAATGTTGACTAATTGATGACAATGATATTTCGATTACTAACAAAAAAATAACTGATATGAACAAGAACAACGCAAACAACAATCAGTTTCCTTAATTCCGACTTTACATGGGAAAATTATCAACAACAAACCTAACCCCCTTCCTAAAAAAAAGACACCCCCCACCCCCGCGACCTTCCTCCCAAAGGACCCTCCAAGGACCCGGAGCACTTAGAGCAAAGGGCGTAGAAGACCAAGCAGGAGGTAGGCGGACTGACCCGGTCGGCCGCCTTCGTCCATCCCCCTTGGGCTGCGGCGGGACGAGGGAACAGCGAAGGGCGCACCGACTCGTCTCGCTTCCGGGATCTGGAGCGGTCTTCCTCTTCAACAAGTGTTCGGATCGGTTTCAGTTTTGTTCGGTTATATAAAGGGAATGAATTTTTTATCTAGGTTTGTTCACTTCTATAAGGAAAGGAGTGGAATTTCATCTAGTTTTGTTCACATGTATAAGAAAGGGAGTGGAATTTTATCTAGTTTTGTTCACTTACATAAAAAAATGATAATGGATTATTTTTTTATTTACTTTGTTCACATAAACTAATGACGTGAAGTTTTATCTTTTAAGTACGGGCATGTTCACTTTTGGGGGGCGTTTTTTGGAGGTTATGAAATTACGAAGTTCTGAAAGTTATTAAGTTCATAATGGATTCGCATGCTAAGTTAATGCGTTTATATTAAGTTCAGTTTTATTTTTTCGTACCCCATTAAATTCACTCTTTCGGGTAGGCGACCGTATTTGTTTGACAACTTCTGTAATATCAGCATCATTATCGATGAATATAATATAAAATAGTATCAGGTTTAGTGCAGCTTTTCCTTTTTGTATTCAAATCAACGATTTCAATATAGGATTCCCCATTAAAGCGAAGAGTAAAGGTAAATATGCCCGTAAAATAGTGGGATTTTATGGTAGTTGAAACTAGGCAATAATTACGATGAATGAATACTTTCTCCAGTAGTGTAAGTATGTCACTCCACGTTATATAAACATATTAGGATGATTACGACA
>NC_051386.1:48650769-48653269 GCF_015228065.2 Penaeus monodon | reverse complement strand
TCTTGCCCTTCTTGTCGCCGACCAGAAGGAAGGACACTTCATCTCTCAGGGAAGCTCATAAGCACCGGCCTTCGGTTGCAAGATTAGTTCCTGCTGCCAATTGTCTTAATTCAGCTCGGGACTAATGCACCATCAAATTAAACAGGATGTCGCGCAACCTCCTGTACTTCCGTGGACGTTTTATGTCGTTGATACTGTATCAAGCCCGCTTTAATGAAACAGGAAATTGCGCTTGAAGTATATTTCACATACTTCCGTCCTCGCAGTGGGTTCGCCCTTTTTCGGCTTTCTCGTTCAACTTTCGTGTTTATGAGTGTTTGGTCATCCCCGGCGGAATCTGGGTTATTCCGTGTAGATTCGTCATTTTATGTCTATCATGACGCTGTTTATCTGTTTTATGTGTGGACATGCGCGCTTCAGATATGCAGCTTTATGGCAAGGAATCGACGTGTTGAAAACATTAACTTTTTTTTTTTACCTGTCCAGAACAATGTAACGTCATTTTCGAAGAATTTTGTTTCTTTTCAGCATCGACCTGAGTATGTCTCATATCTCTCCCTCGCAGAAGTGCTGAACGAAATTTGCTTAAGCGCTGAGCTAAATTTTGTGAAAACATCTGTATTGTATCTTAAAAGCCTAAGGGACTACGTTGCAGGTCTAGCCAGCCCCGGCTGCATCAGGCTCAACCAGACTGAACCTTAAGTAGTATGCTCATAAAACATTCTGGAAATGACGTTAAGCAGCACTTTTTATACATATTTTTATTACACTATCAATGATTTTAGATTCATACGGAATTTAGGTTCAATGTTTCTTATCATGCTACACGGTGAGGCAAAGCGCACAAGGTAATGTAATATCAGCCTTAAACATTCACTTCAGGCTGAAGGTCGAGAGTAAGAAAGACGTACTTTACAAACACGATATTATGTACCCTAAGACGGAAACGCATTTAGGAGGAATTACGGCAGAATCCCAAAATTCAAAACTAAGTCAAACACGGAAGTGTGGAATTACGAAGTAGGAGAGAGGGAGAGAGAGAGAGAGAGAGAGAGAGAGAGAGAGAGAGAGAGAGAGAGAGAGAGAGAGAGAGAGAGAGAGAGAGAGAGAGATGAAAAAGAGAGAAAGAATGACAAAAAAAAATGATTTACGCTTGTACGAAATTTACAAAGTCGAGATTCCTTCGCGAAATCCTGGCATAGCATCCTCGACGCTGGAATGGCGGTTGTGTAGGCTCACCCCCCAAAAAGAAGGAAAACACAAACCTCATTTTACAAAGATTTTGTTGTGCGTTTCTATATATATTCCGAGTGCTGGAGGATTCATTGGTATTCACAGCCTAGTCTCCAACATGCATGCGAGGGAGTGACATGCTTCGGACTAGGACATTCCGACAGCGTAGAGTGACTGTGTGTGTTGTGTTGTTTACGTGTGTGTGTGTGTGTGTGTGTGTGTGTGTGTGTGTGTGTGTGTGTGTGTGTGTGTGTGTGTGTGTGTGTGTGTGTGTGTGTGTGTAGCAAAGGCTGTTCAGGGGCACATAAATTCCTTGCATGGCTATGGGAGAGGTGAGGAACCTCCGCTGGGGAGTATCGGCTTGAGAATTTACGTTCCTTGAAGAAAATAGGTGAGATTGGATTTCATGACTGAGGAGAGGGATATATACAGTAACTTAGTGCTGGAGGAGGTGATTGGGTAGGCGGCTGGAGTACGGAAGTAGAAGCTGTATTCCTGGGACGAGGTTGGGAGCGTACGAGCACACCTTCGGGGAATCGAAGAGCGGAAAGAACACAGTGGGTAAAAAATGGGGAATAAAGTTGCCATGCGGGATAGGGGGCCATAGCCGGCACAGAAAGAGGCAAAATTGTTCAAAATGGGGAAATACTCCGGCTGAATGCTGCCAGGGGCGCGCATTCCGAACTCGGCGCCGGGAGCATAAGTCAGCGGGAGGGCGTTGGAGTGAAGGAGCCTAGTTGCCCAAAATGGAGGCAGGGATAATGATATCAAAGTGTAATGAGCAATGAGCAAGATCAGGTTCTAGTGAAGTGATTATTGAACTTGATTAGAGAAGTTGAATCCAGTTGAATCTTGAGAGCATTTGGGGAAGGAATTACGGCCAACGACTCTCTGACATGGAGATAATGAAGCTGAGAGCAATGGAGATAATGGGAGTGAGGATTAAAATAACAAAAAAAAAACTGTCCAAAGTGATTGGGTTAATAACAGGGCGAGATGGAGAGAAAACACAATGTGCATATTAAGAGGGAAAATATCCATAATATGCAATTTAAAAAAAGTTACCCATGTACGTTAAGAGAACAGGAGAGAGACAATATCATATACGTATTCAGAGAAAGATGGACATGGATAAAAAACAACAACAACCATCCTTTACATTAAAAAAATAATAATAAAAACAAAAACACGAATAAAACGAAGCTAGAATGACCCTTATGATATGACTCACCGTGTTCAGGTTGCCAAGCTTTTCGTTCAGTTCAGC
>NC_051386.1:48635769-48640769 GCF_015228065.2 Penaeus monodon | reverse complement strand
GCGCAATATCCTCTCATTAGCAGAAAAGGGAATAATGGCCGACTCCCTCGCCAACAAACATCGGGGGGATTTAGGGGTGAAGACCCACTCGTCCTACTGAAGATCGATATCAGTTAGCCACTGAAAGGGAGAGAAAGAGAGAGAGAGAGAGAGAGAGAGAGAGAGAGAGAGAGAGAGAGAGAGAGAGAGAGAGAGAGAGAGAGAGAGAGAGAGAGAGAGAGAGAGAGAGAGAGAGAGAGAGAAAGAGAGAGAGAGAGAGAGAGAGCGGGAACGACGATCATTATACCCGCCCTGTCCCCTCGGGAAAGTGGTAATGCACCAGTTCTCGGACATTCCTGCCAGGACGGTCGGATGCAGGGTAATTAGGAGGCCGCCAAGATTGCTTCTGGGACTTCCCGGTTTGAGCCCTGACGGAGGATCTCTCTCCCTCATCTCAGCTGTCCTGGGGATGGGTCTTCTTAGGTGTATTGGCGTGGTCTGTGGGCTTGGTTAATGATATTCGCATTCGATTGGTCATTGCTGTTTGCTTAGAATACTGTAGAATCGCTGTAGCATGTTCATACGTAAGCGCACCCATTAATTTATCATGTATAGAAATATATGCATGTGTAATATATATATACACAGCATAATATATATTTTCATAAAATACAGAGAAAATTTGGCGCAACTCGCATCCTAAAAATACATTCAAAGCACACATAAACAGGATAACAGACGAACCAATAAATTCACAAACACACAAAAAAACACACACACTTCACCCACAAAATTCCTGAGCGAATCGACTCAGAATACAATGTTTTCCGCGATATATGACTGTTATTCCCCAGAAGCTCTAGATTTTAAGACTTTTTCTCTCTTTTTTTATGGTTCATTTGATGCCTCCCTCAAGCAACGTGCATACCCGCGTTTTCTACCGTGAAGGGCTGCAACGCGAGCAAATATTTCAGTCCCAAAATGAAAACGGGTGAAAATGGAGAACTCTGAGCCGATGGTGATAAAGGAGGGTGGAATATAAATGCAAAGTGAATAGATATTTCCTTTAGAAAGGCGGTTGAAACAGACAGAACAAGAGAAAATTATGTTCAAGGAAAAATGTTCCAAAAAGAAAGTAGTTAAAAACAATGGGAAGAACATAAGAAATCAAGATCAAAGCAACATTCGAAGACGCACACAGACACACACACAAAAAAAATCCTTTATATCTCAAAAACAAGCAAAGAAAATACACACGAAAGGAAGTAACGGAAGGAAGATTAGGAAAAAAAGTCTCCAAAAAAGAACAGAAAACTTCTTAAAGAGAGAACAAAAATAATAATGTTTCTGAGATGTTTCTCCTGGAATATACAGGACGCTCTACTAGGAGAAAGAAAACGGCGTCGCCAGCAAACAAACATTGCTATAAACTAGTTTGGCGAGGCTTTTCAATTAAACCTTTTTATTTGCTTCCACAAACACTTCTCTACGAGTTCTTCGCGACTCTGCCTTCTGAAGTTCACCGCTGAAAGGGTACGAACATGTTACAGAGAGGGTAGTAGTTGGGAATTATTTTTGCTTTATTTGTTATTGTGAATAATTGTAATATTGTTGATATTGTTGCTGTTATTATTGTCCTTTTTATCATTATTATTTCCGCTAGTATTGTTATCATTTCCATTATGTTATTATTGATACTATCATCATCATAATTATTACTAATATTATCATTATTTTATCATTGCTATCATTACCATTATGATTATCATTATATCATTATCATTGTTCTAAATCATTGGCATGATCATTATTTTTGTTATTATCATTATCATTATTGTTATTATTATCAGTTTAATTATTACCATCAATGTTACCATCGTCACTGCTCTCATTATCATCATCATTACTAGCAGGTTCTTAGACCTTTAGAAAATCCCTTGATCATCAGGCTCATATTTTTCATCGCAAAAGTAGAATAAATTACGGTCCACGAGGGGATTAACCGCTCGAAATAATTAAACTGGCTGCCAAAAGTTACGTTTCGGCCTGATGGTCATCAATAAATAGCATCACGCATACTCTCAAAATCTCTAAAGAGTTTCGGACAAGTAATCAAAAAAAAAAAAAAAAATCGAGGTAGTTGAATAAAGAATCTACTGATGACTTCCTTTCATTAATGTCATTACAATCACCTTTGACATCGCTTGAAGGCTTCGGACGTCATATCATTTATGTAACAGATGATAAAAGATTCTACTGATGACTTCTTTTGTTTAGTTTTTATTTCTTGTCCACGAGTTTTTTTTACTATTATTATTATTTATTTTTATTATTATTTTTTTGTGACATCTGCTGGTTACAGGAGTATCTAAATTTAAATACTCTTTCCTTTCAAGGACAGGTTTATTGAAAGAGAGAGAGAGAGAGAGAGAGAGAGAGAGAGAGAGAGAGAGAGAGAGAGAGAGAGAGAGAGAGAGAGAGAGAGAGAGAGAGAGAGAGAGAGAGACGAACTTACAGAGCAAGTGCACGCTATGCTCTTATTACTTACTCTTGCAATTTTTATTCCTATGAATCTTTAATTAGAATAACCTTTTAACAATAACACGGTTTCTTTTTCTCTTCGATCGAGGAATCAAAACACAACAAAGTGATAGATTGTCCCGCATATATATCTACCTTCATTCAGGTCTTCCTTTGTCTTTTCGATATTCGTTTTTATCGGCCACCTCGTTCTTAACTTTTTTAAAAATCGATCTTCTAGCCCCTACTTTTCTTGTTTTTATCATTTATTTATCTCTTTACTTATTTACCTATTTATTCATTAATTCAGTTAGTTATTTGTCTATTGATTTATCCATTGATTTACTTATTCGTCTATTTATTTACAAATCTATCTCTCTTTTATTCTCTTCTTCTTATTCTGTTTGTTTATAAATCTATCTATCTTATTCTCTTATTCTCATTCTATTTTTTATTAATCTGTCTCTCCTATTCTCCTCCTCTTCTGCTACTCACACCAGGTTCCGCAGCCTCTTTTCCAGCGCTTACGTAATATGTGACCTTTATTCAAACGTGACCTTAATCCGGCCTTTACTAGGGCCACACCCCCGTGTCCTCCCTCTGTTCCTCCTTTTATTCGACTCCTTGCCTTCCCCTCTTCTCTTCTCCTCATTTTCTGTTTTTTTTCGGTCTCTCTCTTCCTCTTCCTCTTTTGTTTCTCTTTCCCCTTCTCATCTTCCTTTCGCTTCACTCACCTCTTCCATCTCTCTCTCCAATCTCCCCTTTCCTCCTCCTCATTATCTCTATTTACACATCCCCTTTCATGCGCCTCTTCCTCCACTCCTCCCCCTTTGCTTTCATCTTCCTCTCCTCCTCCATCTCCTCCTTTCATCCTCCTGCTCGCTCTGTCTTCGCAATAAAGTCGATGGCTGTGATATTTGACTGGGAGCGATTTTGAGCATTGTGTTTCGTGGTCAACAGAATTACGATATACGCATCCATATATCGATTCATTCTTGTCACACAACCACGTGCAAAGAAACAATAATAATAAAAATAAAATAGATAAATAAAAATAAATAAACCAATAAATAAAAAGTAAAATAAACAAAAACAAAACTATCCGACTTATTATTTCTTTAAAAGAAAGAAACGTTTACAGTAGGATTTAATCATCATCATCATCGTCGTCGTCATCATCCTAGTCACTTCCATTTAGCAATGATATCCCGCTTTGCTATCACAGTGAAGTTAAGAGCTACTGAACACTGTTGAACAAGTTTCGACGAAAAGTTACGACGCAAAGTGAACAGTTTGAAGGGGGTCATATTTCCGCTCTATCATGTTCTCTTTCGTGAATATCTATTTAAAGATTTTTGTTGTTTTTCGTTGTTGTTGTTGTTGTTGTTGTTGTTGTTGTTGTTGTTATTGTTGTGTCGCTCTGAGTATTACGAATGTTTTATTTTTTTTTTGTGCAGTTTGGTACAGTTTGGTGTTGATTCTTAATTCTTCGCGTTTTAATACAAATGAGGCTTGGGACTACAGGCTGCGCGTAAAGGGCGGGTAAATATTGGACTCTCTGTACTTAAAAAAATGTTTTTGCTGAGTACATAGTACATAAATTTGGTTCTGGACTCAGTTGTTTAAATTTTGCAAATATAGCTCCGTTTGCTGCCTCTTTTTTATCAACAAAATGAAAATGTGGTGTGGACATTTCCTCTCAGGTTTCTGCATGCGGGCAGCTCTCCCTCTCTCTCTCTCTCTCTCTCTCTCTCTCTCTCTCTCTCTCTCTCTCTCTCTCTCTCTTCTCTCTCCCTCCCTCTCTCACTCTCTCTCTCTCTCTCTCTCTCTCTCTCTCTCTCTCTCTCTCCCTCCCTCCCTCTCTCTCTCTCTCTGCATACTATCTATCTATCTGTCTATCTGCACGTTCATCTATTTATCTATCCATCTATTGACAGACAGATAGTCTGTCAATATTTCTATCGATATACATATGTAGATATCTCCACAGTCACAAATACATACATACATACATATTTTTCCTCCTTCCCTTTCTTTCTCTCTCCCTTTCATCTTTTCCTTTCCTTCTTTCTTTCTTTCCACATTTATTGAATTTCACGACAATTTACGGACGGAGCGACACAGCTTTCCCGCCGTCGCCTCACAAACCCTGTCAGATATTCAATATGGCCAATCTATTACGAAAGCCATCTCGAAGTTTAAAAAATCCCGGCAGTAGCATTCTCACAGAGGCGAGGTTCGTCCTTTGATACATAAGGGGCGATAAACATCCTTAAACACGTAAAGGGTTTTCACCTTCTCTCTGTCTCTCTCTCTCTCTCTCTGTCTCCGGCACTTTGTCTGTGTGTGTGTGTTCTGTGTCTGTGTCTGTGTGTCCGTCTGTCTATCTGTCTGTCTCTCTGTTTCTCTGTCTGTTTCTGTCTCTGTCTTTGTCTGTTTGTCTCGTTGTCTCTCTCTCTCTCTCTCTCTCTTTCTCTGTTTCTGTCTCTCACTCTTTCTCT
>NC_051386.1:48610769-48613269 GCF_015228065.2 Penaeus monodon | reverse complement strand
TACCATTACCATCATCATCATCATCTTCATTATCCTCCTCCTCCTCCTCCCCATAATCATCATCATCATCATTATCATCATTATCATTACTATTAAAATATTATCATTACCATTAGTGTTATCACTAGCATTATTAATGTTCTACTTATTATGCTAATTATACTCGTTATTTACTATATTTAACATTATAATCGTTACTATTACCATTAGCAGTATCACTATTACTGTTGTTGCTATAACTTCTATAAAACTCATATCACTATTCATTGTTTTTTCTTTTATTCTTTTGTTTCTCCTTTACTTCAGTTCTTCTATGTCTATGCCATTTTTTAAATTATTACCTTTTCTCCTTTTTTGCATTTATATGTCTTGTTTTTCCTGTCTCCATTCTTTTATCTTATTTCTTTTTACTTCTTCCCATTTTCCTCTTATTGTCTCTTATCTTTTGTTTCTTGCTACATCATTCTTCTTCGTTCTCTCTCCCTTTCACTCTCTCTGTCATTTCCTTTTTTCTATTCTTCTCAATAGAGTTTTTTTCCCGTCTCATTTTTCTGCCTCGTTTTCTTTTCCATTTTCTTTTATTCACAGTTTCTGTCAAATATATATTTTTCTCTCTTTTCGAAATTCCTTCCGTTTTTCCCGTTTTTAAATCTTTTTCCCATATCTATTTTTGTCTTCGGGATTCTTTCCTTCTTTATCTATTTTCTCTCTTCCTTTCTTTCTTTCCTTTAGTCTGTCTGTCTGTCTCTGCCTATGTTTCTGTCTGTCTGTCTTGATTGTCTTTCTCTCTCTCTCTTTCTTTCTCTTTATCATCCTTCTTCCGCCCTTCTCTCCCTCTCTTTCTTCTTGTCTCTTTCTGTTCCTCTGTTATTTACCTTTCCTTCTCTCTCTTCCTTCTCTTTGTCCTCCATCCTTCTCATATCCTTTCCTTGTTCCTCCTCTTCTTCTGAACCCTCTTTCTTCTTCTTCCTTGTTATATTGCCTTCATCCTTCTTCTCTTCCCCTTCCCTCATTCCTCTTTCTCTCTCCCCTCTTTATTACACTCCCCTCATTCTTCTCTCTCTCCTCATTATTATATTTTCTTCATTTTCTTTTCCTTCCTCTTCTTTATAGTCTTCATGATCTCACATCTTTTATATCTTCCTCATTTTCCTATTTCCTCCCTTCATTATGCTCTCCTCTCTCTCCTTATTCTCCTATTCTCTATCTCTCCCCATTCTCTCTCTCTCTCCCCATTCCTCCTCTCTCTCCCCATTTCCTCTCTCTCTCTCCCCATTCCCTCTCTCTCCCCATTTTCCTCTCTCTCTCTCCCCATTCTCCTCTCTCTCCCCATTTTCCTATCTCTCTCGCTCTTCTTAATCTTGCTTCCCCCCGCCCCCCCCTCCTTGCCCCTCCCCATATGCAAGTACACTATACTATACGTTTATTACCAGTGCGTTATGAGACCTTCCTTATTTTCAGCATCGCGAGAGCCGCCCTGAGGGAGCTGGGCCTCATAAAACTAGATTAATATATTTACTCTTCTCCCTCCCTCCTCTCCCTTCTTCTCCTCTTCTACTTGTTCTTCTACTTCTTCTTCTCTGTTTCTTTGTTCTTTTTTTTTTTTTTTTTCTTTCTTTTTTTTTTCATGTTTTTCATGTTCTTTCTTCTTTCACCATCATCATTTTCTTCGTTTTCTTTAAATCTTTTTTTTTCTTCTTCATCTTTTCCTTTTTCTTCGTCTTTCTTTTCTTCTTTCATCATCTTCTCCTTTCTTCTTGTTATTATTCTTTTTTTTTCTTTTCCTTCTATTACTTCTATTGCTACTGTACTACTATTACTTATTATTATTATTATTATTATTATTATTTTTTTTTTTTTCTTCGGTCTTCTTCTTCCTCCTCCCCTTTCTGCTTCGTCTTCTGTGGTTATGATATTTTTCTTATTATTATTTTTCTTTCGCTGACGTAACTGTATAATTTACGCCTCCTCCATTCCTTCATTTCCTATCTCTCTCTTCTTCATTATGTCCCCCCCCCCCCGTTCCTCCTCCTTGCCCCTTTTTCTCTCCTCGTTCTCCTATCTCCCTCCCTCATCATACATTCCTCATTTCCCAAACAAATACTAAAGAAAAAATAAGAAAAGTGGTGACAGAACACTGGCAAGTGTCAATAAATCTGAATAATATGAACAGTGATTATGATAATAATATAGATAGTGGGAATTCTATTGATAATAATAATGATGACGATAACAATAATACTAATAACAATAACAGTAATAGTAATAATAATAATAATAATAATAATTAACAATAATGATGATAATAATAATATAATAATAATAATAATATAATAATAATAATAATAATAATATATAATAATAATATAATATATTATATAATAATGATACTTCTACTACTATAATATGATGATAATATAATATAATTTATAATATATATAAATAATAATATATAATATGAATAATAATGATAATATATAATAATATAATAATATATAAT
>NC_051386.1:48595887-48610669 GCF_015228065.2 Penaeus monodon | reverse complement strand
GGGAAAAGACCCCGTTTTTTAGCCAACTTTGGGGGGGGGGGGGGGGGGGGGGGGGGGGGGGGGGGGGGGCATCCCTTTTTTAAACCCTTGTTTTTCGCGAAATACACGCACACCCACAATAAACCCCCGGGAACCCCGCTCGACAAAGGTTTAACGGTTGACGAGGAGGGAAAAGTATAAAAAAGTCTTGAGGATTATATCCCTAGGAATAACCCCCTCCCCGTCCCAGGGGGGTAACAAAACCCTACCATTGTCCTTCGGGTTTTTATTCCGCCAAACCCGGAGGGGCGATGAGGGAATTTGCATGAAGGAGAAGGGTGGAGGAAAGAAAGAGAAAGGAGGAGAGAGAGGGGAGGAGAGAAAAGAGAGAGAGAAGAGAGAGAGAGAAGAGAGAGAGAGAGAGAGAAAAGGGAAAAAAACAGACCGACAACAGACCAGACAAAACGGGACAGCCCTGACAAAAAACCGACAAAAGAGTAGGAATAATGGGAAAAAGCTTGAGGACGATCCCCCCCCCTCGCCCTAAAAAAAAAAAATGAAAAAAAGGGCGAAGGGGAAGAGCAAATAAAGCGAGAAAAGAAAGCGAGAGGCGGGGAGGAACGCAACGCCTAGAAACGACTTGAGGCGATATGTTAGATATGTACGAGAGACAAACGGGAAAAAACGCCGGGGGAATGGGAGTTAGGAACGCTGACACCGGGGAGAGAATTCTGCTGTAGAAAAAGAAAATCTAAAAATACTTTAATATCATTCGATATATATTCTTTTTGGTAAACTCAAAAAAAAAAAAATGTAGCTGAAAGTGATTGATGAAGGGAATGAATTTTTAAAAAAAATATTTTTTAAAGGGTGAGCTAAAGCGCAGTCTGGGCCGCCATGCAATTTTCATGTCCTCATGCAACGTGAATGGGAAATTATTTTACAAAAAAACCGTGTTATCTGACGTTCAGGCAGCACATAAACCTTTTAGCACAATATGCATAATGATATGTAATGATTTTTTTGGCGATAAAGTTTCTTGTGTCCTGCGTGCATTTGTGATGTTACATGTGTGCGTCAAGCTCGCTTTTTCGTACAAAAGCATGTAAAAGGAACTTTCAGGGATTTCCAGATTAAAGGGGCGTGAATACCATTAGAGAGCTTTTTCGTGTATTAGGAGATGCATTACGGGGAAAACAAATCAAGGGTCTTGTATACGAGCCATAGTACGTCGTATAACATCCTGCCTCTTTGGGTTAAAATTTTTTGATCGCATGTTCATTTTATAAATTTTTTTACTGTATTAAAACAAAGCCAAAAACCTTATGCTCACAGTCTCGAAACACAGGAAGTTATGGCTCCCTCCGTAACAAGTGGCCCTTCGAAAACAAAATACCCCTGAGCATAAAAAGGAATTCTCCCTCCTGTTTACATAAGATGGGGGGTTAGATGACAAACTCCTTCTACACAGGGGACCCCCCGGCGTGTCTTATCAAAGCAGGGTCAAAAGTCATTTGAACCTTATTTTTCCCGGGTCTCCCCCTAAAGATCCCAGATCTTAAAAAAAAAACGCTTTGACGGGAAAAATCGTCCTTGTAATGATTTTTTTTTAACCCTTTGGTACTGATCCCCTTTTTTAAAACAAAAATGCTGAGCTTGAGTAATAACGTGGACCTAACGTGAAAACAAACGAAATGTTTAGTTTTTTTTTGTGGGAACATTCTTCTCAACTTGTTTATGCATCCTCAAAGAATAAGGGATGAAAATCACCCCCAAAAATTTGTTCGTGCCTGAAAAATCATCCCAAACTTGACCTTATCGTTAGTGCTCGCTAGGGGCCCTTTCTCAAGCTAATCGTTTTCCCTTTTGATTTTAAGGAGAGAGAAATAAAAAGTCATTCCTGTGCCCAGAACACGCCCAGTTCGACCTTAAAGTATGGAGTTACCAGGCTCAGTATTTGTCTCGGAGAACGCCAGGAAACTGGGGGAATTCGGTGGAATTCCTTTTCTTATAAACTCCCTCACCCCCCCTCTCGCCTGGTAATATGAAAAGAGGGGCGGGTATAGGGGAGGAAAGAGTTTTTGTGTGTATGCATCGGGAAAGGGAGAAGGACAGCGGGGATGAGGGGAAGGGGTGTCAATTTTAAATGGAAAGTAAACAAGATTTGCAAAGAATTTGCATGCAGTTTTTATGTGCCAGAAACGAAAGTGAAATGTTTATGGGCTTAGCTTAGTGCATTGTGCTTGTATTAGGACGAACACATTTAATAGAATAGTTTTAAATTTTTTAACTTTCAGTGAAGTCAATGATAAATTTTTGTTTGAAAAAGAATTCAACAAAACAGAAAATAATCCCTGGGAAAAGGTAAACATAACCGTGTTAGGTGCGATAAATTTCCTCCCTCCCCTTGGCTGCGAATGCATAAAACTTTTGAAAAATCCATCCGAAACTGTATTTTGTAAAACGTTGCACATTCCACGAATTCAAATTTCCCGGGGGCGACCCATTACATTCGGGCTTTGTGAAAATGTGGAAGCCCGGGCCCAAAATTCACCCTGGTCCGTTTGGTCGATATCCTGTTTTTTTCTTTCTTTCGTCTAACATTTTTTTCTTTTCAGCGCCCTCCCCCGTCCCCACCTCTTGACTCTGTCTCCTCTTTCTCTCCCTCTGTCCCTCTCTGTCTCTGTCTCTGTCCTGCTCTTTCTCTCTCTCTCCTCCTTTTCTCTCTCTTTCCCTCTCTCTCTTCCTCCTCTCTCTCTTCCCTCTCTCTCTCTCTCTTCTCCCCTCCTCTCTTCTTTTTTATTTTTTTTTTTTTTTATTTTTATTTTAATTTTTTTTATTTTTTTTTTTTTTTTTTTTTTTTTTTTTTTTTTTTTGTTTTTTTTTTTTTTTATATTCCTCCAAAAAAAAAAAAAAAAAATATTTTTTATATTAAATATTATTTATATTATATTAAGTTGTGGGGGGTGTGTGGTTGGTTTGGGGGGTGTGTGTGTGTGTGGTGTGGTGTGTGTGGTGTGTGTGTTTTTTGTTAAAAAAAAAATAAAATAAAAAAAAAAAAAAAAAAAAAATATTATATTATATATATATATTATTTTTTTTTTTTTTTTTTTAAAAAAATTATTTTTGTACAAAAAAAAAAAAAAAAAAAAAAAAAAATAAAATATAATATAATTATTAATATAATTTATTATAATTATTTATAAATATAATAATATTTTATATAATAATAATATATTATATATATATTATATAATATAATATTTTTATATATATATATATATATATATATATTATATTATATTTTATATATATATATATATATATTTAATTATATATATTTATATATTAATAATATATATATTTAAAATATAAAATTAAAATATATATATATATTTTTTAAAAAATATAATATAATAATAAAATAAAAATTTTAAAAATTTTTTAAAAAAATATATATATTATATATATATATATATATATTTTTATAAAATTTTAAAATTTTAAATATTATAATAAAAAAAAAACAAAAAAAAAAAAAAAAAACCCAAAAACAAAACCACAAACACCCCCCCAAAAAAAAACAACCCCCAAAACAAAAACCAAAAAAAAAAAAAAAAACCCCCCCCCCCCCCCCCCCCAAAACAAAAAACCCCACACACCACACCCCCCCCCAAAAAAAAAACAAACCCCACACACACACACACACCCCACACAAAAAAACACCCCCCCCCAAAAACACACACACACCCCCCACAAAGGGGGTTTTTTTTTTTTTTTTTTTTTTTTTGTTTTTTTGTTTTTTTATTTTTTTTTTTTTTGTTGTTGGGTGTGTGTGTGTGGTTTTGTGTGTGTTTTTGTTGTGTGTGGGGTGTGGGTGTGTGGTTGTTTGTGTGTGTGTGTGTGGGTGTGTGTTTTGTGTGGTGTGTGGGTGTGTGTGTTGTGGTGTTGTGTGGGGGTTGTGTTTGTGTGTGTTGTGTGTGTGTTTTGTGTGTTTTGTGTGTGTGTGTGTGTGTTTGTTTATATATATATATATTATAAATATATATATATATATATATATATATATATATATATTATATTATAATTTTAAAATAAATATATATATATATTATAATATATATATAATATATATTTGTATTATGTTGTATTTAATAATTTTTTTTATTTTTTTTCTTTTTTCTCTTTTTCCTTCTCTTTCTCTCCCACTCTCTCTCTCTACGCCGCAAGGAACTCAGCATACTCCTTTCATTCACCTGCCCTTTTCAGCCTTGCCTATTTTCTTCCTCTAATTCTCATTTTCCTCCGCTTTTTAAAAGAAATTTGTTCACCCCGCAAAGGCGCATGTGGACGAACTGGCATTTGGGAAGCAGTTTGTTAAAGGAAGTCGTAACAATATACAACGCAGAGGGCTTCTATTGTTCTCGGCAAGTGGAGGTTCAAAGGGTTTTGGAATGTATGGCGAGAGGAGGGACATTTTGTCACTCCTGCTGTTTGTTTCTCTGGATGTCTACGGATTTTGAGAGATTTTCTGATTGTGTGTATTGCTATTATTTAGATTGCTTTGGGTATGTTTGTTTGTATCGAGACGAATGTTTTATCATTGTAAGTATAAGCCTTAAGAGAAAAAAACATTGTTTTATTTATACTCTCACATACATATCTTTGCAAATGCTTCAAATAATGTCACACATCATTTTTAATACTTATTATTGTTTGAATTGAACAAGAAATAATATTATTAGCATTAAGAGCAGCATGTCTCCGTTCTTATTACTTTTTTACACATTGCTTTTAAATTTCTCTTCGACAAAATCTATATATACTACTATTTCTGTTAGCACAATCTGATACTACAGAATTAAATCTGCTACCACCACAGCTATTTCTAATGTAAACTCACAGCGCCAGATAAACACAGTAACGTGCACACAAGAATCGTCTACATACAATAAAGTCTAAAATATTTCCCAAAATTTAACTATCTCCCCCGTTTTTTAAATTTTAAGCTATAGCATAGGCAGGAGTCGTAGGGTTTTCCCGTTTCTGGACTATTTTCCGGGGATAAACCCCCACATGGGTTTTCCTGTACACTCACCAAATTGTGTCGGATATTATGGACAAGGCATGTAGAAAAAACTGTTTAGTAAAAAATTACGAAACTGAGTATATGGGCCCGAGTAACAGGGGGCTGTACGAAGACCGTTTGGGGGCCCGGTGATGATGTTGAGAGCCTGACCCGGGGCTAGTAACCTCCCAACCCCCCCGATCGCAGGGAATTAAAATTTCCTTAGAAGCGGATAACCACCTCCTCGCTGTCCCACCATGAAGGGGGAGGGGGGACAATTACCACCCTTTTAAACCCCCCCCTCTTGGGAGGGGTTGATTCACAAGCATAGGGAAATAACTAAAAAAAAGGGGCCCCATCAGACCAAAAACCAAACTCGCTGACAAAAAAAAACCCACCCCCCCCAAAGCCCACGACAAACCACCAAAACCCCCACCCCCCCCGGGCGGTACATAAGATTTTTTCCGGGGACACCGTCTATCGTAGATAATCAGGTGGATGAGGGAGGTCAGCCAGCTGGGGCCCGCTAGACATGGTGCATAGGAAGTGGACATCTCGCTACGTCTACGCAGGACGGGAGCAACAAAACTACGTGGCCCTGATGGTTAATGGCACTTTCGCGGGGATTTCTCTCCAGAACAAAGATGACTATCAGCCCATAAGCAAAAGATACGAGGAATACCTGGTTACCAGGTTTCCGAAGAAAGCCGCCGCAGAGGGAGCACTGCATCTTCCGGGTGTTTTTAAACCTCGGGGTATTTACAAGGACGGACAGCCCTTAAATATGATCATCATTGTATGGAGCGGAGAACAGCCGACACCTAAAAAGTACCAGTTCTTTAGAAGATACATAGAGCCGAGCTCCATTCGACCGGGAGCTCAGAGGTTGTGGTCTGCTACAAGTGCCAGGGTTACGGCCACATAGCTAAATATTGCAAGAAAGAAACACGTTGTGCTTTCTAATGATGTCATTGAGGTCTCTGATATCATTATTATGCACGATACCATCGACGGTGGTGACGACAGTGAAAATAATGCCGACGAAAGATGTGCAGGAAACACAAGAAGTGTGGGACATCACTCAGAAAATGAAATCAGTTACGGATAATATGTATGATATCAACGTGAGGAAAATGCACAGAATCTTTACAAATAAACAATACATATGCAGACTAAACGACTTCATCAAACACAGAATTGACGAATCAGCTAATCATAGGGGATAAGAAAACAATTACTTTTCTTTCATGGAATAAACACTTATGTCAGTGACACCATACCGCATAATCTGGTGCAGAAGTATGATGACCATATTGTGTAATATTAGCATTTAAATATTCGAACAGCCTCTGTTTCAAACTGATTTACTGCCCAACTTTCAGAATCACGGCACAGTATGGGAGATTCTAATGTTAGACATTATACATTTGGAGATAGTCAATGTAATGAAAATGGCGAAAAGTTCCGACATTTTGTGAACAACAGATATGACCGCATATGATACAGACAGGCAAACTCACGTGGCGGAGGGCAGGATAGATTATGCAATAGGAAGGGATCTTTTGCATGGAAACGTCAGAAGCTTGCAACAGAGCTAATCACTGACCACTTTGAAATAGTAACGAGATACATTGCTGATAATAGTCAATCTGCAAAAACAAATGGGCTTAAAATTTCTATTCCTCCACCACTTTAAATCACGTATTTTTTTACGTATAACGATTACACAGTAACGAGTGTTGATAATATCTCCATGGACATTACGAAAGTAGTCACTGATTACAACAAGGGAACCAAAGCGAGTTCAGGAGCTTTTTGGTATCTACAAGCAGGACAATACCCGTGACAACCTTATTTAATTATTTAACGGTAACAAAAATCAGAAATTAACACTTTGAACAGTTCCTACAAAGCATTAACAATAACACCTCAATTTCTGAGATATGGAAAAAGTTATCGACTCAGGCAAACCAGCTAATACTCCGCAGTTCTATAGTTCTCTTGCACAAGCAGATATGCTCCTTAGTCGATGGGCTGGAGCGTACAAACTGAGCTTACTTCCCACAAATATTCAGAACCACCTTTGTCAGTCTGAAATTGCACGGAAATTTGCCATTGAGATTGGATGTTCTGATACTGACCCTTCAGACTTTGCTGATATTATTGAGTGGGAACTGAACAATGCACTAATCAAAGGAAAAGCGTCCGCCCCAGGTGAGGATGGAATTCTTATAATGTCCTCCGCCTTATAGCTCAGGTACCTGGTACAGCTTAAGTTTGTCACAAGGTATTCTGCCTGGCCCCTGGACGCGCAGTCTAATCATCCCAATACCGAAACCAAACAGTGTATATGTATGCAAAATTCTAGAAAGGATAATTTTGAACAGACAGGTTACAAGGTAAATTATCTCACAGACTGTATGGATTTCTATCAAGCTCTAATCCAAGGAAGCACACTGTTTTTCTTGACCTTAAGTCAGCTTTTGCCACTGCAAAGAGAGAAGTCATCTTAGAACCAATAGTAAGCTTTGACATCCGGGGTAAATTATTGAGCTGGATTAGATCTCCAAGTGCCTTGTTCAGGGAAGTGAGAAGTCCCACTTCACAATCTTTTGAACTTGGGACGCCACAGGGAGGTGTTCTCAGCCCTATACCGTTCAATGTTCTCATGCACAAGCTGGTGACAGATATTCCACTTAGGGATGGTGAATCCATTATATGCTCTCAACTCATGTATCATACTCCAACCCACTTTTCACACAGGTGACCAGGAGCTTGACATGTGTCATAAGTATAAATATCTCGGGGTGAACGCACATGATGCAGACCTGATCCTTTCTCTAAAGAAGACAAGATTGAAACCGTTGAAAATCTTTGTCGGGAGACAGTTGCATGGTAGTCAGTTGTGGACTACCATACACTGCACTTGTTGCAGTGTGGGGAGTCAGAAATAAATAGCTTGGAGGTAGTGCAAAATGAAACTATGAGGATTATCCTTGGCGTCCCGAGAACAGCAAGGATAGTGAACATGAGATCAGAACTAAACCTACCGTTCATTTCTGATAGAATAATATTTATTTCCATCATATTTGGGGTCAAAGCTCTGATGGAACCCTTGTATCTTGCAGATTTCCAAAAACAACTGCATCATATAATCATGCAAGCAGACGTGACTAATCACACACATGCGCGCACTCTGATACACAAAATCTCCATGAACATCACAAAGCTCAATGCCCCAATTATTAAAATACCAAGAGGTCGATTTATTCCACCACGAAAAAAATCAACATTGATCGTGCACCTTACATGTCAGTGTACATAACTGCATGTTAAAACGAATTGCTTTAGCAACGGTAAAGGAACACACAGAATCTATGGCGATGTTACGCTGACGGATCCGTGCACTCTGGATACAAAATTGTTTGTGCTTGCGCTGTATACAAAATGGCTTACTACAACATCAAGTTCATATGTGAGTGCAATAATTGGGCCAGCACTACACAAACGGAGTTGGCATGTAGACTTACAACGGAATCTTAATGTCTCGGGACTCTAGAGTAGTTTTCTGTGATTCTCAAAGTGCTCTACGGACATTAAATTCTTTCAAAGCAGGTGGCGATGAGGAAATCGTGAGTTGCATTAAGCGTAACGTAACTTATACAATAGAACGCAGCTTCAACGTTCATTTTGCATGGATACCAACTCGTGTTGGCATACGCAAGCACAACTATGTAGACAAATGGCGAAGGAAGCCTGCAGCAAAGATACTGTGAACATAGCTCTTGGGATGCCTTTTACTAGGACTGCACATATATTGAAACGTTCTCATAAGGAAGAACTAGTAGATCTGACGAACACTCAAATGCCTGAAAGCTGTACCATAAGGCACTACGATCAGTATAGAGATAGCAACTTCCTATGCGTGGCACCGAAGTCAAACCAGACAATGTGACGTGGTTATTGCCAGAATACGTTTAAGTTACAGAATGTACTGGCAACTCCACGATGCAAATAGTTCAGATGAATCTAGATGTAGACTGTGTAACGAAGAAAACAGGCGAACGCTTGAGCACTATATCTCGGAATGTCATGTGATACAGCTTTTCAGACCACCTCACATGAGGTATAAAGAACTATGTGAATATTTCGTCTCATCTGATACACTGGAAGATATACTCGTATTATATCCTAAATTTACTATGTAAAACTGCCGTAAAAATAAACAGTGTTAAGTAAACACAGTGGCAAAAGCATATCAAAGTAATATTTTTATGTATGATGTATGATTTATATTTTTATTTTACCAAGTACAGTTACAGTAGTCATAGAATACTGTACTATGTCAAATACATACTTTAATCACGATTGCCCACGCCTGAGCAGAGAGCCACTCTGTAATCACGATTGCCCACGCCTGAACAGATAGCCAGGGTGGTAAATAAACTTACTTAACTTTTACCGAGTTGTATATACTTCATATCAGATTTTTTATACCCTTTTCACTAATGAAAAACCTCAGATTTAAATTCAAGTCCATCTTATGACAGTGAATGTAACCAAACCGAAGAATTACATGATATTACACAGAAGTTATAAGGGTTGATAAGATAACGAAAATCCACATCGTGTGACACGGGGAAACTGATATCCTGATACACATGTGTGTATAACCTGGTAACCATTCCACATGTATTGTTATGCGTTCGTGTTGTGTATTTTGAATAGCTCAGTCTTTTTCTGTTATAGACGTCTATGTATAAAGAGGATAAATAAGCACCTACACTAATACACTGATTGAAAGCCAGATAGATGACATATTGACATATTATCATAATGATTATTGCACGATTATCCTTTTATTATTATCACTATCATCATTATCATTATTAAATTATTGTTTCTATTATAATTATTATCATTATCATTATCATTAGTAGTAGTAGTAGTAGTAGTAGTAGTAATAATGATAGTAGTATTGCTATTATTATTATTATTATTATTATTATTATTATTATCATTATCATCATTGTAATCATTATTATTGTTGTTATTATTAGTAGTATTAGTAGTATTATAATTATCATTATTATAATTACTATCACCATTATCGTTATTTTAGTTATTGTTGTTGTTGTTCTTGTTGTTGTTCTTGTTATTATTCTTATTATTATTATTATTATTATTATTATTATTATTATTATTATTACTATTATTATTATTATTATTATTACTATTATTTATTATTATATTATTTATTATTATTATATATTTATTATATTTTATTATTATTATTATTATTATTATTATTATTATTGTTTATTATATTATTATTATACTATACTATTATGTCATTGTAATTTTATATATTATCATTATCAATAATATCATTATTGTTATATCTATCATTATCATAATTATCATTATTTGTTATTATCATTATCATAAATCATTATGTATATTCTCTATTATTACTATTGTTATCACCATCATTATTATTTTTACCTTTGTTTTATTATCTTTTTATTATCAGCATTTTATCATCATTACATTACTTTTTATTTTTATTAGTATTATTGTTATCGTCATCATTATTTTTATCTAGACCCCACATCTATATTTATCATAATCACTTTTTCCCTATTTTTCAGTTTTATTGACCTTGCCAGGTTCTGTCCCACTTTTTTTTTTTTTCTTTGTATTTGTTTGGGAAATGGGAAGTATAAAGGGGAAAGGAGTTTGGAAACGAGGGAGAAAAAGGGGCAAGGGGAGAACGGGGGGGGGGGGACAAGAAGAAGAGAGAGATGGAAAATGAAGGAAATTTGGAGAGGCAAAAATTATAAGTTACCAGGGGAAGAAAAATAATAAAAGAAAAAATCAAAACCACAGAAAAAGCAAAAAGGGGAGGAGGAAGAAGAAAACCAAAGAAAAAAAAAAAAAAAAAAAAAATAATAATAAAAATAAGAATTAGTACAGTAGAAATGAAAATAAAGGAAAAAAAAAAAAAGAATAATAAAGAAAAAAAGAGAGATGAAAAAAGAAAAAAGAAAGACGAAAAAAAAGGAAAAGATGAAAGAAAAAAAAATTTTTTAAAGAAAACAAAAGAAAATGATGGGTGAAGAAAAAGAAAATGAAAAACAGAAAAAAAAAAGAAAGAAAAAAAAAAAAAAAAGAACAAAAAACAGAGAAAAGAAGTAGAAGAACAAGTAGAAGAGGGGAAGAAGGGGAGGAGGGGGGGGAAAGAGTAAATAATTTCATTTTATGGGCCCCCTCCCTCAGGGCGGCCTCGGATCGAAAATAAGGAAAGGGCTATAACGACGGTAATAAAGAAGTATAGTGTCTTGCATGGGGGGGGGCAAGGAGGGGGGGGGGGGGAGGGAAGAAATTTAAAAAACGAGAGGATAGGAGAATGGGGAGAGAGGGGGAATGGGGGGAGAGGAGGGAAAAAGGGGAAAGAGGGAATGGGGGGAGAGAGAGGGGAATGGGGAGAGAGAGAGAGAGGAAAATGGGGAGAGAGAGGAAATGGGGAGAGAGAGGAGAATGGGGAGAGAGAGGAGGAGAAAGAAAATGGGAAAAAAAAGGGAGAGAGAGGAGAAAGAGGAGAGAGAGGAAAGGGGGGGGAAAGAAGGGGAAGAGAATGGGGAGAGGGAAAGGGCAAGGGGGAGGAAAGGGGAAGAAAAGAAGAGAAAAAGATAGGAGAAAGGAGAGAGGAAGAAAATGAGGGGAAATGGGGAAAAGGGAAGAAAAAAGGGAAAATTGGAATAAAAGAGAGAAGGAAAGAAAAGGAAAAAAAAAATGGGGGGAGAGAGAAAATAGGGGAGGTATAAAAGGGAGAGAGAAAAGAGGAATGGGGAGGGGAAGAGAAAAGGATGAAGGAAAAAAAAGAAAAGAAAAGGGTTTTTAGAAGAAGAGGAGGAAAAGAAAGGATATAAGAGGAGGACAAAGAGAGGAAAAAGGGGAAAAAGGTAAAAAAGGGAACAAAAGAAAAGAAAGAAGGGAAAAGGGGGAGAAGGTATAAAGAAAAAGAAAAGAGGAAGGAAAAAATAGACAGAAGACAGAAACAGGCCCAAGAAAAGACAGAAGTAAAGGAAAAAAAGGAAAGGAGAGAGAAAAAAAAAGAAGGGGAAAAAACCCGAAGACAAATAAAGGGGGAAAAAATTTAAAAAGGGAAAAAGGAAGGGTTTTGGGGGGAAAAAAAAAAAGGAAAATAAGAAAAGTATTAAAAAAAAAAGAAAAGAAACACGAAAAAGAGAGAAAAAAAATTATTGAGAAAAAAAAAAGAAAAACAGAGAGGAAAAAAAAGGGAGAGGAACAAGAAGAAGATTTTGAAAAAAAAAGATAAAGAAAAGGGAAAGAAAGGGAAAAAAAAAAAGAAATAAGATAAAAAAAGGAGACAGGAAAAAAAAAAATTAATGAAAAAAAGGAAAAAAGGAAATTTATTTAAAAAAGGGCTAGACATGAAAACTGAAGAAAAGGGAAAAAAAACAAAAGAATAAAAAAAAAAAACAATGAAATGATAGAGTTTTTAGAATTTAAAAGCAAAAACAGTATAGTGATATGAAATGGAAATAGCGATTATAATTTTAAATAGTAAAAAAGGGTTAATTACAAAAAAGTAGAACTTTAATAATGCTGTGATAACACTAAGGGAAATGATAATATTTAATATAATATAATGATGTTTGAGATGATGTGATTATGGGGAGGAGGGGGAGGAGGATAATGAGATGATGATGAGTGGTATGGAAATGGAAAAAGATAAGAAAATGTAATAAACATGAAAATCATAATTACAAAAATTAGCCCGGTAACAAAAAACAGCATAAAATGTAATATGTGAAGATAAGATGAATTGATAAATATTAATAATTACTTTGGTGAAACGAAAAGGGTCCAATCAACGAAATGAAAATGAAAAGGGGTAGCAGAATGGGGATGAGCCTGGTTCCCCTACCCTTTTTCCCCCGCTCATAACCTTTCCCCCTTTTGAACTATCAAATAAATTCAGATTTCGTATCAAAATTCAACGGGATAATTAGGGTGCCCAGTTTCCCGGCATAAAACCATTTTTCCTTTTTTTTTAAGTTTCATTTTTTTTTTTCTGTTTATGATTTTCATGTGGTATATAGAAATAGGAGAAAAAAAGTCCCTGAAGAACGGTGAAAAAATATAGTATACGCTACGAAAAGGACGGGAAAAGGAAAGAATATTTTAAAAGGGGAATTTTATGCCGTTCTAAAAAAAGCGGCTTTTTATAAGGACTTTGTCTTTAAAGCCCACCTGGAGCGGCAAAGCACCTGCGTCCCGCCCTCAATAGGAAGGGGGCCAGGTCATCTGAGGGTTTCCCCCAGCTTCGCTCTCTGGCCTACGCCAAATGGGGGCTCTTAATAACTACAAGGGGGTTTTTTTGTTGTGCGCCACACAAAAAAGCCTCCCCCCGCTGGTGGTGTATAACATTTCTTTTTTTTATCTAAGTTTTTGGGTTATTTTGTTCATTTTTGGGGCGTCTAATTTTCGCTGGCCTGGATGTGCACCAATTCATTAGCAAGCTGATCCAAGAAAGGTGTTGTATCTTTTCTTGTTTATTTAGGTTGGGGCTAAAGGTATATAGTGTTACGGTTTGTTGCTACAATAGTTGCTCCCTGGAAGAGCACTACTGTACACAAAATAAACGATTGTACAGCAAAGGAAAAGGTTGCTTGAGCATGGACTCGAAGCGACGAACATGTCGAAAAGCTCCCCTTACTCGAACAGGCTGGCTAAGGAGCGATCCTTTATTCAGGGGCGGCAGAGCTTAGGGAAACTTGCCGAGAATATTATATCCTACGATTCTTGTGATCTTGGAAAAAAAATTTTAGAAGGTTCGCTCGGGAACCGTGCCCAATGTTCTTCACATGTCAAAAAGTTTAAAAATGATGTTTAGTTGATAGGCTGGTGTTGGTGGCGCCATAATTGAATTAACAGAGAAATATTTTTTCTTTACCTTTACCTTTTCTTTACTCCCTCTTCAGTATACCTAAAGACAAAGTTTTAAAAAATACTGGCCGTACAGCTCCCGCGCCTATCAAAAAGAACAACGACTCCCAAATCAAAATCCTTCGATAAACACGACTAAAGCAATATCCTTTCCTGATTTATGGGGAGCGACGCCTTCAAGATCAAGACAGGTTAGACGGTCCCCGGAGGCATTGAAAATCGAGTATTTTTCGTGGTGTCGAAGCAAGCTATTTCAGGACTGTAACTGGAATGTGCACGACGGGAACACCACCCTCGCTTGCTCTCTGAATTATTTCCGAGTCCTTTCACGTTCCGACCTCTTTCTTTTTTTTTCCTTTCCCTTTTTCATTTTTACTTTGGTGGAGTGAACTGGGATTGCTGAAAAAAACAAGTATTTCGTAATAATAGAATTCTATAGCATAACGATAGCAATAGCTTTTTGGGTTAAGGATTTCAAGCTTTGTCTTTTTATTTTTTTAATGTTTTGAAGACTGGGAATGCAAGGCAGGATATTCCACTACGATCCGACTCGAAATATACATTTCTAAATGTTGTTTGTGAGTTTTCTATAAAATGCTGTATTTTACAGATGTATATGCGTGTCGTGACTATCTTTATGTGTGTGTGTGTGAGTATATTATTGTGTGTGTGTATAATATATATATATATATATATATATAAAATATTATTATATATATATATATTATATTATATATATATATTTATGTGTATTTTTAT
>NC_051386.1:48590107-48592607 GCF_015228065.2 Penaeus monodon | reverse complement strand
TCTCTTTCTCGCTTTCATTTGCTCTTTCCTCTTCGCCCTTTCTTCATTTTTTTTTGAGGGGCGAGGGGGGGGTCATCGTCCTCAAGCTTCTCTTCCTATCTATTCCTCACTCTTTTTGTCGGTTTCTTTGTCAGTCTGTCTGTCTGTCTGTCTGTTCTGTCTGTCTGTCTGTCTGTCTCTCTCTCTCTCTCTCTCTCCTCTCTCTCTCTCTCTCTCTCTCTCTCTCTCTCTCTCTCTCTCTCTCTCTCTTCTCTTCTCTTTCCTCCACCCTCTCTCCTCTCCATGCAAGATGTCCATCATCGCCGCTCTCGGTTGGCGGAATAAACCAGAAGGACAATGGATAGGGTTTTGTATACCTCCTGGGACGCGGAGGAGGTTATATCCTCAGGGATATAATCCTCAAGACTTTATGATACTTTGCCGCTCCTCGTCAACCGTTTAGCCTTTGTCGAGCGGGGTTCCAGGGCGTTATATTGTGGCTGTGCGTGATATTACGCGAAAGACAAGGCTTAAACGGGATGCGAGTGGCTATCGCTCTCTCTCTCTCTCTCTCTCTCTCTCTCTCTCTCTCTCTCTCTCTCTCTCTCTCATTCTCTCGCTCTCGATCTTCCTTTCGTCCGGGAAGTGAGAAATAACGGAAGCAAATGCGAGAGATGTTGGTTCAAGACCAGTATTGATGTGGTGGATATTACCTTCTGAGATGAAGGACATCCGCGAAGGGGGAAAATGGGATCTCCTTTCGCACGATAAAATGTTGACGTGCTGAGACAACATCTACTATCAGAAAAAAAACAGGGAGTTATTTTGCATATATATTATTCATGGTGGGAGAGGACGTACGTAAAAAAAATATACGATACAAGTAAGAGAGCAAGGTTTGGGTAATTCGACTGCGTGACACGGAAGCATAATAGGAAAAGGTCAAGGCGTACTATGGGGGTATATCTGAAAAGAGTTAAGAATATATCACATACTCATGAAAGAATATATAATAGATATAGCAACACACACACACACACATATACTCATGCTACATATGAAAGAAGGAAGGCTGGGGAAGTGAAAAAGAAGAAAAGAAGAAGAAGAAGAAGAAGAAGAAGAAGAAGAAGAAAAAAAAAACATATGCCAATACCCAAGCGAAAGTTGAAGAATAGCAAATGAAAGAACCGAAAGTGAGGAGAGGGAAAAGAGAGAGACGAAAGGAAATGGCACAGAACACTTTCACTCGACCGACATCTGCGAAAGGGACTTCTTGAGCGAAAATAGGAAGACTTTCACAGGCCTTAAGGAAGTCATTCGGTTCATCATCTTGTGAGAAATGGATCTGATGGCGGAAGGGAGGGAGAGGAGGGCGAAGGGAAGGGGAGGGGAGGGAAATGGGGAGGAAGGAAAGGGGAAGGAGGGGAAAAGAGGAAGGAAGGGAAAGGGGAAGTGAAGGGATAAGAAAAGGAAGGAAAGGGGAAGGGCGAGGACGGGGATAAGGTAGAGGAGGGAAAAGGGGAGGAGGGAGAAAAGGATAAGAAGGAGGGAGAAAAGGATAAGAAGGAGGGAAAGAAGGAAGAGAGGAAAGAGTAAGAGGAGGTGTATGAGAGAGTAGAAAGAGAAGAAGGTGAGGAAAGAGCGGAAAGGAAGTAGAAAGTGAAGGGAGACGAAACAGAAAAAGAAGAAGAAAAAACAAACAAAGAAAAAAGCGAAAGGAAAAGAAAGGAAGAATAAGAAGAGGAAGGAAATAATACCGCCAGAGGAGGCAGAAGGAGAACGCAGGAAATGGAAGAAAAAAAAAAGCCAAAGGAAATGGAAATTATCGAGGAAAGGGATGAAATATAGACTTGAACAGGCGAGCTTGAAAGGGGAGAGGCAGACGGAGAAAGGCCGTCAGGGGAAAATTGGAGAAGGAACGAGGGCGTTACACTTACATTTAGCTGATCGTTGGGAAGCTCGTATTTAGAAAATCATTCATGATAAAAGGCATATGACGAGTAAAGTGGTCGGTTATCATAATAAAGCAGATGGAAGTCAGTATGATTGAGATACATGAAGTAAGAGAGAGAGAGAGAGAGAGAGAGAGAGAGAGAGAGAGAGAGAGAGAGAGAGAGAGAGAGAGAGAGAGAGAGAGAGAGAGAGAGAGAGAGAGAGAAGAGAGAGAGAGGAGAGAGAGAGAGAGAGAGAGAGGAGAGAGAGGGGAGAGAGAGAAGAGAGAGAGAGAGAGAGAGAGAGAGAGAGAGAACAAAACAAGTGACAAGTAATGAAAAAAGAAAAAAGAAAAAAGAACTCGAGAGTACTGGCTATATATTTTTTCTGTCAAGGTGAGGACAGGTAGATGAATTGATCGTTCTTTTATAATCCATAAAGTTATTCCATCAAAAATACAGCTATTTCCCAACGAAGCAAAATACCTGAAACATGGTTCTTCATTTATCAAATATCTCCATCACTATCCGAATCATCCTCAATCTCCCAGGAAAAATTAACGACTGTGAAGGAAGTTAAAAGACCGAAA
>NC_051386.1:48577607-48585107 GCF_015228065.2 Penaeus monodon | reverse complement strand
TATTATTATTATTATTATTATTATTATTATTATTATTATTATTATTATTATTATTATCATTATTACTACTACTACTACTACTACTACTACTACTACTACTACTACTACTACTACTGCTACTACTACTACTACTACAATTATTATTATTATCAATTTTTTTTTTCATTGTTATTATTATTATAATTATTATTACTGTCACTATTATTATTATTATTATTATTATTATTATTATTATTATTATTATTATTATTATTATTATTATTATTATTATCATTATTATTACTATTAATATTATCATTATCATTATTATTATTACAATTATCATTATCATTATATTGTCATCATCAATATCATTATTATCATTATCACCATTACCTTTGCTATCATTATCATCATTACCGTCATCACCATATTATTACTATTATTATTAAATAATCATTTATCCACTTTTTCCGGAACTGTGATTTGTCTGCGAGGAAGTAATGGTAAAGAAAAAGTAAAAAAAAAAAAAAAAAGAGTTTGTAGAGGTGAGGAAAGGGCGTGGTCACGGGTGCGGTGGGCGGAGAGAAAATAGGTGATGAGCAGTGATAAAAAACAAGGGGAGAGAAGCAAAGGGATGATAAAGGAGCGAGGGGGAGAGACAGAAGAGAAGAATCGGGAACGAATGAGGACAAGCGAAGGGCGTGGTCCGAAAGAAAAAAAAAGGAAAAGAAGGGAGGAAGTAAGAGTAATGGCACACGAAAGTTAGGAGGGAGAGAGGAAGGAAGGAAGAAAGGAAGGAAGGAAGGAAAGAAGGATAAGAAGAGAACTGGAATCCCCGGTTTCTCCCGAGTCGCCTCTCAGATCCTCCCAAGAAGTTCTGGGACCGACTTCCTCCTCCTTTGATATTCTAGCGGTCTAACTTCCATTTCCTCGTCTCTCAATTCTCCTCTCGCTCTCTACGTCCTTTCTCCGTCGGTTCCTTCTCTCACGCGCCTCCCTTCCTTATCCTTCTTATTCTCGCCGATTTACCTCCTTCGTCACATCTTTTTATCCGACCTTCATTTGCAGTTACGGCTGCGTCCGAATGACCGCCGATGGCCCCGACTTCGATCTCGCCGCAGAGGCATTCCGAACACTAAATTTCTTTCGGCAGAGGCGAACTTGTTTTCATCCTGATTGCATCTCTTTTATTTTCTCTACTTCCCCCGTTCTTTGTTTCATTTGCTCTTTGAATTGTCGTTGGCCTGTAAATTGACTAAAAGTTGGAGAAAAAAGTGTTAACTGCTTTCCCAAGGCATTTTCCAATTAAGTTCGAAAAGGGAGAGAGGTTCCCCAAGCCTTAAATATGGCATCTGATTTTCCGATATTTCTAATTCACCCAATATGGTGTGTATTTTTTTTTCTTTTGTCTGTGACTTAAAGGATATAAGTTCCGTGTACTGTCCGTTTCTATTTTTCTTTCTTTCACTAACCGAATGTACGATTTTCTCTTCCGTATTTATCTATATTTGTCTCCTCCTTTCCTTTATTTGATATTTGTGCATTTATCTCTGTATCTATTCACTTGCGCACAGATCTACTCATTTATTATTTTTTTACTCACTAATTATTCTATTTTCTTTTCTCTTTTCTATTCATTTATCAATATGATCTCTCATAACCTTCCTGTGTATCTGTCTATAGCTCACATATATTTTGTTTCTCTATCGGTCTCTCTGACTATCTCACTGATTCTAAAACACGCAGTCCTCTCCTTCTGTTTACTCATTTCACAAAGTAACTTTCCCTGGAATTTCGTGGCTGCTTCCATTTCTTTTTTTTTATATATTTTTTTATTTTTTTTTTAGTTCCCGTTCTTTTTCCTTTGTTCACGTTTAGTATTTTTCTATGTTGTTTTGCCGCTTTCTGTTTTTTTTTTTCTCTCTTCGTTTTCCATTACTTTCGTTTTCTGTTTAATTTCCGGGTTTTCTTTTTCACGTGGCTCTTCAATCAAGGAAATAGCTTCACGGCTGTCATGAATGATTAATAAAGCATTTTCATTTTCATTTGCGAATAGACTCATTTCCAGAATGATTTTTTTTTTCTAATTTCATTTTTTCTTTTTCAGCAATATTCGCATCGGATCTAATTAAAACAGTCATTGGATGATATTACGATGTTCCTTTTTTCTTCTTCTTATTTCCTTACTTTTCATCTTAATTTTCTGAATATTCCTATTCGACAAAAGCATGATGAGAAGTTCTGGAGTTTGGACGAAAATTGAGTTAAGACTATGTGGCTCTGGGTCGCTCCTCGGTGTTTGCTCTTTACTGGTTTTCGTTTTCTGTTTCTCCGTTTCATTTCAGTCGTATCTCTCTCTCTAAGTATATGTACACATGTAAATACATACATACATACATATATATATATATATATATATATATATATATATATATATATATATATATATATATTATATATATATATATATATATATATATATATATATATATATATATAATATATATACACACACACACACACGCATAAAAAAAAAATCTTCATGAAATGGAATGATCATTGGGCTGATCAGCCGTGACATCCCATATTGCAGATTCCTATTTGAGAGGAACTAAAAAGATAAGCAAAGTAAAGGGCTCCATTTTTTTTTTCTTTGCTCGCAGTTCCATCTCACTAGAAATGCGTCTCCGCCGTTTGTTTAGTATGACTAACACTTCCGCCAGACATATTCTGCGTCTGCCATGAACTACCCGTTGTACTGGCCTTGGCACGGCGAGCTCATCGGATACTATCCTTGAATTCCAGGATGTAGTTTAACGTCCTGTCCAGGGCAATATCTTTATTCATATTCGTGCCATCCACGGTGCTGTGATTGACGCATGAGCACGCGCGCAGATTTGCGTATGTTGGGTAAGTCAAACCTAGATGTGGTAGTGAGTGTCTAGCGTAAATATGATGGTGACCTGAAAACCGCCAACAAATGAATGCCTAAACAACTACTCCCTTGAAGAAGGATCCTAGGTCGGCCGCCCCAGTATAAAGACCTAGTCAATTACATGTTGTCAACATGGCGCCAAGTAGTTCTTCAAACACCGTATTGGATATGCTATATATATATATATATATATATATATATATATATATATATATATATATATATATATATATATATATATATATATATATATACACATACACACATAACACCTAAGAAAAAGAGCCAAGAGAAGGCAGATCTCGAAGCCTCATAAGCCGCGCCGCCATTCACAGGCACTGAGCCGTGAGCACTAAGACTTCGGCGGCGGCACTATTGGGCGATGAGTGCCTCGTGCTCTAAAACGCCCTCGGCCATTGGGGGGCGTGTGCGTAAAGGGCATTCTGTTTTTAGTTCAATTGTCGGGGGCGTTTGCACGAAGGGGTGAGGGATTTCGAGGGGGATGGTGTGTTTTTTTTATATTACACACACACACACACACACACACACACACACACACACACACACACACACACACACACACACACATATATATATATATATATATATATATATATATATATATATATATATATATATATATGTATGTATGTATGTATGTAATCATTATCTTTTTTATTTATTTATTTATTTTGGGGGGAGTGAGGGAATGGGTGTTAGGGATGGTTGTGGGTATAACTTTATATGTATTTTGTTTTGGATAATGATGGTAGTAATAAAGAAAACTCCATCATAGTGAGAATACTAACTTTAGTGGAGCTTATTAAAGTATGCATGATGCCCTAATAAATCGAGTCCATGTTTCGTGCCCTCTTAAACATGGAAAGGAGCAAATCCACGCTAAAAAATCTACGGTAACATCGGGAAAATTAAGAACAGGCAGACTTAGACTTAAAAAAACCACAACAGAAGTGTTTCTTGATGCGCAGTTCTTGTTTGGATTTAGCCTTTTTTTGGTCACAATGGCCAGACAACACAACTTCCCTCTTTCTCGGGGAAAATAATTCTACTTACTGATGCTACAGCTTGCCTCTTCTTCTTCTTCTTCTTCTTCTTCTTCTCCTCTTCCCGCTGGCTCTAACGCAACTTCTCGTGCAACATTTTTCCCCCCAACTGCTAATACTTTTCCTTTTTTTTTTAATTTCAGGATTGCCCTCAGGGTCCCGTGAAAATTCAGCAACATCATCTCTCAAATATCTCCTGAAATATTTGAGCAACGTTCTTTCACTCTCAGCATGCCTCCCGTAAATCTTCTTTATTTTCCCTACTGCAACACTACCTACAGAGTCCTCGCGACTTCAGGAACGCTACCAAGCTCTCTAACAGTGAATTCTTACGTTACAGATCTATTATATTTAATATTGTTGATTTTTTTCTTAATAATAGTTTAATAATAGTTTAAAACCTGTATAACATTGAGTATGACTACAAGAGAGAGAGAGAGAGAGAGAGAGAGAGAGAGAGAGAGAGAGAGAGAGAGAGAGAGAGAGAGAGAGAGAGAGAGAGAGAATGATAATAAGGATAATGATAATAGTAATAGTAACAATGATAATAGTGTTATAATAAATGATAATGATAATGATAATGATAATAACAACAGCAACAATAATAAAATCGATAATAAAGATAATGATGAGGATGATGATGAGGATGATAACATCACACATAAAATCTACATGTTAGTCCTTAAATAATCACAATCTTTTCCCATTCTCTTTTCTGTCATTTTTTTTTTATGTTTTTATTTTTTTCCCTCTTAAAGGCACTCCTGCTTTGAAGACAATTTTCTTAGCAGAAATATCGGGTCCTGGTCAGCTTTTTCTTCGCCGTAAAACAAAGGAATCTCGACTTGCGTGGCCCTTCCTTATCGTCTGGAATGCTGGTTCATTATTTTATCTATTTTTTTAGATAGATATGTCTCTCAAGATTTTGTTTTTTTCTTTCTTTCTTTTCTATTTCTTGTAATGGATGTGAATATATGTCCAAATGTGTCGGATACTTTTTTTTTTTACTTTTTCTTTTCATCTTTTCGTTGGAAGGAAACTGTTCTTGTTTAGATATTGGCTTATGTAGTAAAATGGGGGACAAGTGAGTTTGTTTCGTGTTGAATATAATATTGATTTAAAGATTTAATGTCATTTTTCCTTCTTTTTATATCACCTTTTGAGCGCCAATGTTTTGACTGAATTTCTTTTTTTTAACGCGCTAACTCAAACATATTCGAAATTCTAAATTCGGTACTTCCCTTCGATATGAATCTATTTCAAAGTTACAAGTTTTCCAAACATTATGATAAAAAGGTGTGTGGAAAAAAAAATGAGTTTAAACAAAACGGAAAAACCTCGCGGGTAGCCTCATGACGTCAGACAAATATGCTTTTATCTCAAACCCTATTAAATTATCCCTCCCTAATGAGGTGAAGGAGAAAACTAATTAAGAGGCGAGAGGGCGAGAATGAATGATGTCTCCCGAGTAAAAAGGAAACAGAGAGAATAGCGATAAAGGAGATGGGAAAAGCAAGAGAAAGAATTGGAATGTGGGTCATCAAACCGAGGCTTCCATTCTGTTACTGGGAGTTGGCGTTCGCATATCTCCTTGGGGCGGATTCACGAACGCTGAACTCTGGGTTTATTCGGGTATTGTTCGGTATCCAACAGTATATTCTGTGTAATATATGACCAGCTAACTGCAACGTGTGTGCTTTTGTTTCGTCTTCATGGAGAAAAAGAATTTTTGAAAATGTTGCTGCGTACACTGTTGAAATATTTGCCTGAAATGAAAGGGGAAAAATCCATGAGACTGCTTTCCCATCACTAAGCCAATTTCCATTAAAAACACTGACAATCGTTGCATTTTTCCCTAAAAAAAGCAATAAAAGTGTCGCTGCTGTAATTATTCTTGCAACTTTGGAGCAATATTTTGAGGGAATTACGTCTCTTCCTCCTTCCGCCTCTCTCTCTCTTGATATTTCTATCTACCGTCATATCTTACACCATCCCTTTCTCTCTCCATTTATCACATGTATATGAGGATGTCCTTCTTCTGTAAATATAATCTCGTTCGTTCAATTACAATTTATGCCTTTTTATTCATTTATTTTATCATCCGGGCGATTTCTCATTCGACACTCGAGCTATAATCAATGTAAATCAACTAAATCAAAAGCAATTACCCAGCACGAAACCTTTCCAAATATGCTGACAAAGTTCCCGACCCGCCCGTGTGTACGTGGAAGGGCGCGAGCGAGGTCGCCTTTACGCGTCCGAACAGCCGCTTTGGGACCGCCTTCCGCCGCCTCCCGCCCGCCCTTCTCGGTGATGCAGCGGCGAAAGATCTTAGGAGGTGATGTAGCGCCGAGCAATACGCGTTTGTTACGTCTTACAGCCTCCGGGCGCTCCCCTGTAGATGAGGAGGCGTCTCCCTGCGTGCTGTTTTTTACCGGCGACGGATATCAGCTTTATAGGCAAGGCTATCTCTCCCCTTCGTCAGGCTCGGTGTTTCATGGCCTCCGTCGGCTGGGCGGGTGTGGTTGTGCTATATCTCGCGGTGCCTCAGCAAATCAGGCTGCTTTCTATTACAAAGCGAGTATTCATTCCTGTCTGAACCGCACTTATAGTTACACTCAAGTGCAAGTAAACACTCTACAATAACAACTAAAAGCACTGGTAAATACCAAACCGAAACAGGCTGCGTATGTCAGCGTTTATACCAACGCTCCATAAAGGGTGATGGCGCTGCAACAACATCCAGATGCAAACACAAACACTGCACTTAGTATAAACATCATAGTGGTGTTTCGTAACTTACGTATCCATGGACGAGAGAGAACGAAAAAAAAGTAATGGGAACAAAATATTTCTATAATTAAGAGAGAGAAAGATAAAGGCAGAGAGAGAGAGAGAGAGAGAGAGAGAGAGAGAGAGAGAGAGAGAGAGAGAGAGAGAGAGAGAGAGAGGAAGAGGGGAAAGGAAAGGGAATGAAGGTAAGATAAAAAGAACAAATTAGAAATCAAAGTAAATAACACAAGCAGAATATAGCGACGGATACATGCCCTTAATCCACACTGACATTCAGATTTGACCTTCTACCGGTTGCAGGATTTTTTTTTGCCTTGGAGTGACGTAACATTGGTCCTTTGGCCTTACCTGAAAGAAAGAGAAATAAATATTAAAATCATGGTCTAATGCGGATGGCACGAGAGGAAAAATATGAAGAGAAAGAATGAAAAAAAAATAACGGCAAGAGGAGGAAGAGCACAAACATACGCATAAAAGCTGAACAACAACACACACACACACGTACATATTACACGGTGATATGTTGCACACACACACAACACACACACACACACACACACCATATATATATATATATATATATATATATATATATATATATATATATATATATATATATATATATTATATATATTGTGTGAGTGTGTGTGTATGTTAGTGTATGTATGTATGTATGTGTGTATATATTATATATTATATATATATATATATATATATATATATATA
>NC_051386.1:48560107-48575107 GCF_015228065.2 Penaeus monodon | reverse complement strand
AGCTTTACAATATGACTTCTTTTCGGAGTAATTCGTTTTTAAATACCCTCGGATCATTAAACCCTAATGACTACATCGTATTTTATTTTCTCCAATGCAGCACCACTGTATGAAATCGCAGCCTTCTCCTATTGCCCGGACGAAAGCCTCGCCCCAATCCTTTTCAGTCTTTCAAAACATAAGTGCGCCATTTATGAGGTGGATTGTGGGGGGATCTGTGTGTGTGTGGGGGGGGGGGGTAGGGACTCTGTGGGTAGTGGGGTTAGGGGGGGGGCCTTTGGATTGTGGGGTTCTGTGGGTTGCGGGGAGCAGGATTGTGTGCGGAATGGCGTGGGAGAAGTGCGTGAGGGCTCAAGGCTTTGCAAGCCGAGTGAACAACAGTAGGCGGAAATTAATCATGTTTTATCTTTTTCATTTATTATTTTTATGGCGTTTCTGAGTGTTTGAATAGTCACAGAAATGGTTTCTCTTTTTATATCTCATAGTGTCTTGCCTTTTTTTAGCGTTGTTTGCTTGTAAGTTTCTCTTTTTCTCAAAATACTTGAAAATACTGCTTCTGTCTGCCTTCCTCTTCCCGCTTCTCCACTTTACACACTCTCTCTCTCTTTCTCTTCGTCTTACTCTCATTTTCGGCCTTAAAAAAAATGCTCCTTCTCTTTCGTTTTCTTGGCAAATGAAACATGGTGCTTTGGTACCGCAGATTCAAACCGACGCTCTACTTAACGCATAGCTAATGAGCCGCGAAAGATTTGTAGGCAAACGTCAGAAGCATTTTTCCCAGCGATTTATTATTTTTTTCGTAGTCTTTAGTTACTTTCTTTGGGTTTTAAAATTAGTAGTTCTATCAACATACATTTCCTCGTAGTGGTGTTACCATCAACACACCCTGGTAATAACAGGCAATTACTACTAATTACACCACTGTTGGTCTATTGTCAATTCCTTGAATATTCATGTAATCCTGTACAGCTTCGCCGAATATTATGCTGTCACTCGCTAATAATGTTATTCTATTGCAGGCATATCCTGAATTCAGCGCGATGATATACTTATTACAGAACACGTTTCTCTCACAGAACAATGGAAACTCTGCAGCTAAGTATTAGTAGCTCACATCAAAATAAGCTACATCATTTTCTGCATCATCACAGGATAAATTGCAAGTAATTTACATTCCTCTCACTCGGCAAAGCTATACATTTATCCTCGGTACATTTCACAGTGTATATATATCACTGTGCGGTTAACAAATAGCTTGTAAAGGTGTATATAGCCACAGATATACATCTGATGAAAATACTGTCAGCCTATATTCATTACCTTTGCCAATACACTCACTCCTCTGTTAAATTTCTCTAAAAAGATCAAGCATCACTTGACAAATATTTAATTCATATCTATTTTCATTTAAGACAGCCACAAAACATTGAAGGTATTTCTGGCTATCGTGATGTTCCTTTTGATTCAATTAATTCATCTTCATCTTATCTTTCTCTTCCTGTGGTGAGAGCTGTACATGGGAGTCAGCTTACGCACACGTGTATTCGCTTACCCACACGTACACGTACACCCCATGAATATTCATGTAAAAGCTGGGATACCTTAGTTTCGCAACTTTCCTTTTTTATTCAGTTAGTGTGTAAAATGTGTACATAGAACAGCTGGCTCATCTTATTTATAAACCATGATTCCACCTTTCTTTCTCACACGGATTATCATTTTTTTTCACTCAATTTTTTTTCACTTTGCCTCCAATTGTTTTGTCTTCCTGCTTTCATCTTTCCTTTTCCTTTTGATTTCCGCCTTTCTCTGTCATTCTGATTCCACTTCTCTAGTTACGATTTTCTTTGTCGGTCGTATTCCATCTTTCTTTGTCATTCTGATCCTTCTTTATTTGTATGTCCTTTTGACACAACGTACTTTATCTAATGCAACATAGCCACTTTATCTGTCCATATGTATTCAACAACAGTGCTTCTTCAACAGACATCACGTGACCAGAAGAACTCTTACTAGAACAGGTCGAGTTGCGTAGTGAAAGTTATTGCCATCAAACGTGGGCAATTTTCGTGTTTCCAGACGTGGACTGGAAGAGCAATGATAGCAGGGAACTAGGGCAGGGTGAAAGGGAATAAGCAGGGTGTAAGGGACCGGGCAGAGTGAAAGGTAATTGTGTTAGGCGTATGGGAACGGGGCAGGGTGAAAGGGAAGAGGCAGGATGCATGACGGGGTGCAATGGAACTATGGAGTGTGTAAGGTAACAGGGTAGAGTATAATGGACAAGGACAGGCTGTAAAGAAGCCAGAACAAGCTGAGGAAGAGGAACTAAAGCAAGGAACAAGTTATGATTTTCATGGTACCAAAGGGAATTAAGACAGGTTGTAAAGGTGTTACTGGGACTGGGTTAAGGGGTAGGGGAACAGGGTGTAATGAAACTAGGGGGGACTAGGGCAAAGTGTAAGGGAATAGAACAGAGTTTAAGGGACTAGGCAAGGAAGCAGTAAACATAGGAGAGATGGGCAGGTTTATGAGGCAAGTGAGAGGGAAATGAATACACACGAGAGCAGGAGAATAAGTGGTATATATATAAGGGCCCCAGGAATGACAAGTGGTAAATATACAAGTCATTTAGAGAGATACCTGACATTTAAAAAAGAAATCTGGGAAAAAGTACCAGAGCGAGGGAAGAGTACGAATGTCAGGATCAATAACAGACTCACACATTCGCAAAACAAGTGTTCCACATAAGCAAAAGAGGGAGGGGGTGGAGACAGCAGGCATGGGGTCTGATGAGGCGTTGGGTTAAATGAGTGGTGTGTCTAGGGTTACATCTGGTGAGTAACGGATGTGGTGTCCTGGCAAGTGAGAGACAGGTGAGTGACGTCCGCGGGGTCAGGACAGGCAGATCCTGCAGCGAATGGCGTTCAATACTTGGCGAGTCTCTTGGATAACATACTCAGCTGTTATTTGGCCTTTGTGCGAGCGCGCGTGTGTGTCTATGTGTGTGTGTGTGTGTGTCTGTGTGGGTGGGGCTGGTTGTTATGTATGTGTTCCTCGGGTCTCTACTTTCTCTCCCTCTCTCTCTCTCTCTCTCTCTCTCTCTCTCTCTCTCTCTCTCTCTCTCTCTCTCTCTCTCTCTCTGTCTTATCTTTTTCTCCCTCCCTCTCTCTCTCTCTCTCCCTCCCCCTCTCTCTCCCCCTCCCTTTCTCCCTCCCTCTCTCTCGCTCTTTCGCCCCTCCCCTGTTTGTTTTATTCGTACGTACACTCACCTGGCTCAAGTGTTTTCCTTCATCCACTTACTGAGCGCTAAGGTTGCGGAAATCTTACAAGTGTTCAGGTACAAAACGAGATTATACCAATAACAAGTAGCAATAACTAAGGTCCAACCTCCTTCTAGCTAGTCCTGTCGTATTTTTTAGAATCGTGGAGGATGAATGATATAATTATATTGGAGATAAGTGGATAGTGGATTGTGGATTGTATGGACAAGTGGTGTGGATTAATTTCTTTTTTTTTTTAGCACTGGATCAGATCTCAGCTTCGTTATCCAGGTCTAAAATCTAAATTTCTTCCTCTCTCTCTCTCTCTCTCTCTCTCTCTCTCTCTCTCTCTCTCTCTCTCTCTCTCTCTCTCTCTCTCTCTCTCTCTCTCTGTCTTATCTCTCCCTCCCTCCCTCCCTCACAACCCCCCTTCTCTCTCTCCCTTTCCCTCCCTCTAGCTCTCTTTTCCTCTCTCCCTTTCCCTCCCTCTAGCTCTCTTTTCCTCTCTCCCTTTCCCTCCCTCTAGCTCTCTTTTCCTCTCTCTCCCACAGAGTCTCATCAACGTCTATCCTTCTTAGCCTCTGTAAGACGGATAAATTTATGGCAGCGTTCAAAATTATTTCTTATTGATTAGGAATGGAGATTTTTAATATATATTTTAAAAAATTAATCAAACTTCTTTAATGTCACGATAAGGCGTTTAAGCCACGTCATTATCACATTTTCTGAATCTTTCCCTGTCTGTTAATATCCATTGAATAAAGAATCAGCGAAGACATACTTCAGCTCTATTTAATTTCAAAATATGTATTGGTATCAGGGAAATCGCCTCGTTTTCTGTTTAATTCCAGGGGTAAAAGACGAAACAAAAAGCAATAAGCAAATGATAAAAATCTGAGGATGGATATGAGTTTAAATCTTTCGTCTCTTCATTTGCTACTTCCTATCTTTATATCTACGAAATATTATATATATACATACATGTCTCAGTATCAAATAAAATATCTGTATTTTCGCTTGATCCAAGGCATTAAATACAAGCACAAGAAAGAAAAGTGATAAGACATTCTTCATATTTTTATTTCCGACGTATTCCCTTACCTATCAGCCTGTCTATCCATGACATATTGTATATAAGCACGATTTTTTTTTTTTTAACAGGGAAAATTATTTTATTCCTAGTCAACTCAAGGCATGAAAAAACAATCACGAGAAGATTGAAAACATACGCATTTTGAATGGAAAAGAGTGTTTTGATACGAGAAATTTTCCTATCTATCGACCTACCAAATCCCTTACGAGGTTAAAAAAAAGAGACACACGTATTATAGAAGAGAATCGGTTTCATAATACCTACATAAAAATGACAATCGCAGTGCGCATGGATTATATTTGACCCGACAACCTTTTGACCTTTTCAAAAGACTTCTGACATATGACTTTTAATATTCACTCTGAGCTAACATTTATCCTGGGCGCAGCGGAGCAGACGGAGGGTCGAGTGTGTGTGTGTATTCCTGACACCAGGTCATAGGCATAAAATGAAGTTTATGGTTCCCTCGATGAAATAGAAATGAGATCGTGGAATGAGACGTGTGTTTGGATTTCCTAATGAGATCCTGAGCTTGAAAAACTATATTAATATGAAGTTGGGAATATACATTACATACAGTAACTCTTGACACGTAGATTTCCACCATAAATAACATATCTACCTAACGCCATCATGGGGAATACACATCACATCACAATAACGCACAAAACAACATAGATGGTATATCGGTACAATCATCATAGACATTATATACCTCATACCGACACTAACATCATAGCCTATGTAAACCACATGTTTGCATTAATAACAAGCATAATTACGCTGACGTCACGAACAATATAAACCACACAGTATGAGCTATATAACCCACTCTTAAACTAACACCATAAACTGCTCAGACTACACACCTACAGACACTATGTACAGTACCCCACTCAACACCTTTGAAAAGCAATATGTACCATACATCTCCATATATATCATGCAGATTCTATCCTTACATCATACACAGTATACACACCTTTACAGGCACTATGTCCGCTACACAATCTAAGCGACACACACCATACCCAATATAAATCACAAACCTTCACTAACACCATACACAATTAACACCTTCATTAACACCATAAGTGATACGAACTGCTCACCTTCACATGCACCATAAGCATTTTTACACTGTACGCACTATCACCATACAAACATATACATCACAAAAAACGCACACCATCGACACCATACATTCACAAAAGTCTCCACCATACAAACCCATTTCTTCCCCTTAGGATCACATTTTCCATTGTGTTAGGTCGTAATCTCGATGCAGAGTTAACAACACTCGAGCAGGATGCCTACAGGATCTATTCAAGTGTCACTCTGTTTTAGTGCTTGTGACACTGACTATAAAGTTAAGTGACACTTCTATTTTACCCTCGGGAAGAAAAGCTAGGGGAGGGGGGGGGGGGGGTGGGGGGGGAGAGGGATGGAAAAGGAGGGGAAAGGGGGAAAGGGGGTGGGAGAATGGGAAGGAAGGAGGGAGATGAGAGGGAGGGAGGGAGGAAGGGAGAGAGGGAGGGAGGAAGGGACGGAGGGAGGGAAGAAGAAGGGATGAAGGGAGAGAGGGAGGGAAGAAGATGGGAGGGAGGGAGGGAGGGCGTGGGAGCGATGAAAAGAACGGAAAGGAGGGAGAAGGAGAAGATTGATGGAGGGGAAGCGGACAAGGTGAGTGGAAGAAATTCAGGGTGAGAAAGACAGATGTTGGAAGGGGGAGAAGGAGGGATAGATAGATGGATAGATAGATAGAGTGATTGAGAGAGAGAGATAGACAGACAGACACACAGACACACACACACACACACACACACACACACACACACACACACACACACAGAGAGAGGGGAGAGAGAGAGAGAGAGAATGAGAGAGAGAGAGAGAGAGAGAGAGAGAGAAGGAGGGGAGGAGAGAGGGAAAAGGGGAGAGAGAGAGAGAGAGAAAAAAGAGAGAAAGAGAGAAAAGAGAAGAAAAGAGAGAGGGGATGAGAGAGAGAGAGAAGAGAAAACCAGAGACAAGAAAAAGGGGACAGAGGGAGAGGGCGAGAGAGAAATAGAAAGGGAAGGGCAGAGAGAAAGCAAAAGAGTTTCGTAAAGGATAAAAAAAAATGTCGATAGAACGGGTAACTGCTGATTAGTTTTCTCTATTGACTGTATATTGATAAAGTTATCTCACCGAGGATTTGAAAGGAATTTTCCCGCTACTGATAATAATACACGCAGTATTGTGTTTTCCTGATGTTTTTAATTTCATGTTGTTTATATTATTGTTATTAATGTTATTGTTATTCATGTTATTGATATCACTGTTACTTCTCTTGCAATCATTATTTGAATAACCATAATCATTATTGATTTATATATTTCCACGTTAATATGCCTCTTTTCTTTTTTTCAAATAATAAAACTAAGGTCACAGAAAACAAACCATAATGATACTAAAAAAAAAATGAATAAATAATAAAAAAAAATTATATATATATATATATATATCTATATCTATCTATCTATCTATATATATATATATATATATATATATATATATATATATATATATATACAGATAAAAATAAGTGCATTTGACTTTCCCTCACGTTCCCCCAAGAAATCCCTCAGCCCCGCTTTCCGCGCAGGTCGAATGCACCGCTATCTTAAACCCGCTTTTGGAAATAAAGAAAACGAAAATGGTCTCGAGAGTGTTCCTTGGATGAGATATTTTTTTAAAAGTAACTTTTCCCCCTTTTCCCCTCTTTTTGTCTTTTATTTATCTATTTATCTATTTATCTATTTATTTGTTTATTTATTTATTTATTTATTTATTTATTTATTTATTTATTTATTTATTTATTTATATATTATCATTACATTTTCATGGAAGTCACGTTGACAAAAGTGGAAATTTTCCGACGGCTGATTATATCCCTCTATCAAATCCTTTATATAAAAAAAGGCTAATTACTCCGAACAAAGACAGACTCAAAGACAATAACGCAAAAAAAAAAAAAAACAAGTAAGTCAGGTCACGAAATAAAGAAAGAAAGAACAGAGACAAGAAGAAAAAGATTAGCAATAACCTGGACAATAGATCGTAGCGCACAGGGAGATGAGAGTCGCGTCAGGCAGTAACAAGGGGAGGAGAGAAGAAAAGAGACATAGGATAAGGGTCGATAAGAGTAGGAGGCGAGAAGGATGGAGAAGGAGGTAGAAGAGGGGAAGGAGGAAGAAGGAGAAGGGGAAAATGAGGAGGTAGAAGAGAGGAAGGAGGAATTGCGAGAAGAAGGGACGAAGAGGAGGACAAAATAAATAAATAGGTAAATAAATAGGAAGTCTAATAGCTAGAAGAAAGAAAAAACAAAAGACGAAGAGGAAGAAAACGAGAGAGAGAGAGAGAGAGAGAGAGAGAGAGAGAGAGAGAGAGAGAGAGAGAGAGAGAGAGAGAGAGAGAGAGAAGAGAGAGAGAGATGGAAAGATAGATAGATAAAGAGAGATAAACAGAAAGAGATAGAAATACAACACAGACAGAAAATAAGAGGAAACAAACAAGACGATGATAAAAGGAGAACGAAACATGAAAAAAGAAAAAAGAAAATTCAAAAGGAAACAAACAAAAAAAAAAGAGAGAGAAAAAAGAAAAGAAAAGAGGAGAACGGAAAAAAAAATCAAAATTGAACAAAACACGAAAAAATAAATAATAAAAAAGAGAGAAAAAGAGAAAGAAAGAAAGAGAGAAAGAAAATAAAAGAAATGAAGAAGAGGCCCGAACCCTAGGAGCAACAGGGCCAGAAAATACGTAAGGACATAAATTTTCCTTCTGGGCTGAGAACAATACTAATGATCTTGTGTTCTTTTTATTTTCTTTTCTTCTTTTGAATTTTTCTTTTCTTTTTCTTTTCCTGTTATGTTTTTTTTTTTTTTTTTTTTTTTTTTTTTGTTTAATTAATTTTTTTTTTCTTTTTGTATTTTTGTTGTTGTTGTAGTCTCTTCTCTTGTTTTCTCTTTCTCTTTTTTTTCTCTTGTTTTGTCTTATTCATTTTCTCTCCTTGTTTTTCTTCCTTTTTTTCATTTTCTCTCCTCGTTTTTCTTCTTTTTTTTAATTTTCTTTACCCTTTTTTGTCTTCTCTGCTGTCGAGGTCGATTTCAACGAAAATGTGAAAAAAAAATTGCCTTTGAGGACTGTTCTCTGTTTTATCTTTATTCTTCTATTTATTCTGTTTTACCTTTTCTTCTTTTACTGCGTTCTACTTCAAAAAAAGCGCTTGTTTTTTTCTCTTTCTCTTTTATTTCTTTAAGAATTTCGGTCTCAAATAATTTCAATGATAAGAGTAAAGTTATCGGTAGTGAGAATTATATTGAGTATTATATTAGTGGTTTCGAATATTGTCTGTTGTATCTTTTTATCTTTATTTATCTATTTATTGATTTTTTTATATATATGTTCCTTTGTTTTTATCTCTTTTTCTTCTTCTTTCCCCTTTAAATGTGTTCCGTTTTTAATAAGAACAGAGAATGAAGAAAGTTAAAGAAGACCGTGTTCGTGGTGTCGACTATTCCTAGGTTTATTTTCATTTTTTTTTTCTATTTTCATTTATTTCTGTTTCCCTTTTTCTTTTCTTTTTCAGCGAAGGAATACTTTCCAAAACGTGCGTGAAAATAGTACCTTATCGTAGATCCCCTTCGGAATATATCTTCCTGAAAATATTTTGAAAACGAGGCTCTCGATTGTGAGAAAATAAACCAAATTCTAAAAAAAAAAAAAAAGATTCGCTAGACAGACTTACACCAGCTCTGAATAATCTTTTTTGTTGATAAGAGCTTACGAGACAAAGGAGGCGATGGGGTAAATCTGGAGGAGGAGGAGGAGGAGGAGGAGGAGGAGGAGGAGGAGGAGGTGGAGGAGGAGGAGGAGGAGGAGGAGGAGAAGGAGGAGGAGGAGGAGGAGGGGAGAAGGAGGAGGAGGAGGAGGAGGAGGAGAAGGAGGAGGAGGAGGAGGAGAGGGGAGGAGGTGGAGGAGTGGAGGAGGAGGAGGAGGAGGAGGAGGAGGAGGAGGAGGAGGAGGAGGAGGAGGAGGAGGAGGAGGAGGAGGAGGAGGAGGAGGAGGAGGAGGAGGAGAAGGAGGAAGAGAAGGATGTGGTAGATGAGAAGGAAGAGATGAAGTAAATGAATAAGTAGAGGGAAAGGAAGAAAAAGCGAATAATGATGGAAAGAAGTGACACAGAGGTGCAAAAGGAGCGGCAAAGAGAGAGAGAGAGAGAGGGGGAAAGGAGGAGAGAGAGAGAAAAGGAGAGAGAGAGAGAGAGAGAGAGAGAGAAACAGATATACAGACAAGTAGACAGACAGACAGACAGACAGACAGACAGACAAACAGTCAGAGAGATAGAAACCTCCTCCTCTTTCCGTCTGCAAGTCCAAAAGCTCCTCCTGCGTCACGACTGACTGGGGACACATTCATACATACATACACTTTGAATAAGAAATGCAACGGTTGAGCCAAAAGGAGAAATGCATTACATATTACTCCTACATTTCCCGGCCACCATCTGGAGCTCGTTCCATAACAGCAACAACACTCTGCTGATGATTACACGATGTCTAGTTGTCAAGACGCAAGCATAAACCCCCTGTCAACGTATGACTGACATGCGAATTACACGTAGGCTGGCGCATGGATCTCCCAGAGCGTCAGCATGGATGAGCCAATAGATCAACGTGTCATCTATAATAATTACGAAAATCACTCACTGTCAACCGCATCATTGTTTTGAACGTCGCTTAGCGTCGAGAAGGAGCATCACCCTTCTCAGAGGTTTCAGAAAAAATGCACGAAGGCAATATATATGCTTGTTTGGGTGAGATCCCTATTAGGTAAATTGCAATTGCTGTGGGGCTTGACTCCTGAAAGAACAGTGATAGCGATGTGGGAAGTTATTGGACAATGTAAGCTTTTGTTCATCAGTGTTCCTTAGGAAGAATACGGGAGTAGCAAAATAGCCACACTATCTAATGCCCACGAAAGGGGCTCATTGTATGCCTAAGCGTATATTTGTAATATATATATATATATATATATATATATATATATATATATATATATATATATATATAATATGAATAATATATATATAAAAATAAATATTATATAAATATATATATATATATTATGATACATATATATATATATATATATATATATATATATATATATATATATATATATATATATATATATTTATATTATATTATGTGTGTGTGTGTGTGTGTGTGTGTGTGTGTGTGTGTGTGTGTGTGTGTGTGTGTGTGTGCATTTGTGTGTGTGTGTGTATGATATATGTATACACACACACACTGCAAGTAGAACGACGAAGGGAAGTACAAGAAAACACACGAATATGCCTATACCCTGCGCAAAGGTCCGAGCCGCGGAGGATCGCGGGGCCGGCAACAAGGGTCAGCCCTCTCTCCCTGTTGGCGCTGCTGATGGATGTTATTAGTGACGCCGCCGGAGCACAAAGGGGATACGAGTTGCAATATGCTGATGACCCAACGAGTTGCAATATGCTGATGACCCAGCGCCGGCGGTGGATGCGGAAGAGGATGTACAGGCACAGAGAACGGGAGAGGCTGGAGGTGCCAGAGGGAATTAAGGAGGAGGTAAGGAGAGGGGGAGGGAAGATTGTGGAAATTTTAAATTTTATTATGGAGAGGTATAAAACACTGTGTTTTCAGGGATTTAAAGCTTTGCAACGTATATAGAACGACACGTAAATATAGAAACAACGGGGTATATGAAGCGTGTTCCATTTTAGATAAAAGTGAGGATAAAGGGTCGATAGTTTGTAGTAAACAACTGTAATCATAAATGGATTTAATGACCAGTAAAGTTTCAGGATTTCCATAATAAATCAGCAGATACATAACTAGATCGTAGATAATCCTAATCATATCCAGATATACGGCGAAGATATTGAAAGCGTGTTACAAGAAATACATACAGATCTATTTGAATAATATTACGTAAGTACGTGGCAGACTGACACCAAAGAAATTAAAAGAAATAAAGTACACAAGAAGAATTCCAGTATTGATGGATGGAAATGAGTTCAGAACTTTAGCAGGAAGAAAAGAAGAGTTGCTAGAGGGAAGCCGGCGCGGAAGAGAGGCCGAGATGGTTATTGTGAGAAAATTACAGAGAGAATGGCTGAGAGGCGAGGAGATGGAGAGAGGAGCAGGTGCGAGAAGATCGAGGAAAGCTTCGCAGAAAATTGGCGGAGAAGAGAAGGATTTCGAGGGAGGCTGAGGAAGGTCGGGAGGAGGACACAGGCCGGGGTGGAGGGCGCGACGGAGGCAGATATGAAGGCCGCTTGATTGACGAAGGCGCGCTACGGCAGCAGACGGAGAGGCTCATCAGGCCAGAGAGTTCATCGCTACGAACCGTGGAATATGTGTTTATATATATATATATCTAGTATATATATATATATATATATATATATATATATATATATATATATATATATATATTATATATTATCTATATATATATATATATATATATATATTATATATATATATATATATATATATATATTATATATATATATATATATTTCCCTCTCTCTTTCTCTATCTATCTATCTATTATCTATCAATCTATCTGTTTATCTCTCTCTCTCTGTCTTTCTGTCATCTGTATCTATCTGTCTATCTCCCTACACACACACACACATAGTATATGTTTGTATGTATATATATATATATATATATATATATATATATATTATATATTATTATATATATATATCTGTTTACCTATCTATTCTACATACATGTATATGTTTATAATCTATATATCTGTATTATGTATATTATATATATCTATATTATATCTTCTATCTATATCATATCTATATCTATCTATCTATCTATCTATATATATATATCATTATATATAATATTAAAATATATACTATATATATTATATATATATATATATTACGCGGGAGAAACAGATCCACTCTGCGGCCCTCGCCTCGCCTCCCAAGAACAGGAACTCAAGAGACAAAATCAGGCCAAGTTCTTCCCCCTTGTTCCTCCTCCCTCCCCCCTCCCCTCCCCCCCTCCCCTCCCCACCCGAGCCCTCCCCACTCCCCTCCACCAGCTCCCCCCACCTCCCTCCCCACCAAGGCCATGCCCAACCTCCATCTTCCCTCCCAGCCCGACGCCTATCTCCCTTACCTCCCCTCTCCCCCCCACCCTCCCCCCCCTCCCCCTCCCCACCCGAGCCCTCCCCTCCCGTGCACGCGAGGAGGGTCCCGGGCATCCGTCGCGGCACATAATGGGGCCATCGCCAAAAGCCTCGTTAATCTGTTCGTCACTTCTATTACCGAAGGGCTTGACACGAGAAGAGATTAATTGTCGTCCGTCTTAATGCTCTCTCCCTCTCCCCCTCTCCCCTCTTGCCTTTGCCATCTTCTTCTCCCATTCTTCGCTTTCTTTCATTGTTCCTTCACCTTCATTTCCCATCTATGTCTCCTGCGTCCGCTTCTTTCCATTCCTGTCCCTTCTTTAACCTGTCTGACCTTGCTTGTTTCGATGCCGACTTGTTTCCTCCGTCCGTTCGTTCGCTTGTGTTGTTGAAGGTGATGTGCATCTTTGTGTCTTTCTAAATGTGTTTGTTTGCATGTGTTTTTTTTGTGATTGTGTGAGTATATACTTATATTTCAGGACGTGTAGGTATGTGTGCGTGTAGGTGTGTGTGTGTGTGTGTGTGTGTGTGTGTGTGTGAGTGTGTGTGTGTGTGTGTGTGTGTGTGTGTGTGTGTGTGTGTGTGTGTTTGTGTGTTTGTGTATGTGTGTACATGTGCATGTGTGTATGTGTGTATTTGTATGTGTTCGTGTGTATTTGTGTGTATACATTTTATCTAAATCTTCCTTCTTCCTTCCTTCACAATTTCCTTTTCTTTCTTTTCTTCCTCTTCTGACCATTCACTCTTTCCCTTCATCTTCTATCCACTTCTATCCATCCTCAATTGATTTTCTTGATATTTTAGGATGTTAATGCGACACATTTTCGGCGCGTGTGTATGGAGAAAAGCGCGCAGATATGAATATGTATGTACTTAGGTTTATTAGGGAGTTGGCCGTAGAGCAAATGTAATATGACAGAGAGACCGAGGGGGGGATGGGAGGGAGGGGGGAGAAATGAGAGAGAGAGAGAGAGAGAGAGAGAGAGAGAGAGAGAGAGAGAGAGAGAGAGAGAGAGAGAGAAGAGAGAGAGAGAGAGAGAAAGAGAGAGAGAGAGAGAAGAGAAAGAAGAAAGAGAGCGGAGGAGAGAAAGAAGAGAAGAGAGAGAAGGAGAGAGAGAGAGAGAGAGAGAGAGAGAGAGAGAGAGAGAGAGAGAGAGAGAGAGAGAGAGAGAGAGAGAGAGAGAGAGAGAGAGTGGGAGAGATAAGGAATATATATTTAATGTAATGTTTAATTCTTATCACTACTTCGCTTGTGCGAGTGAGTGCCTTTATCCGTGAGTGTATGTCTGTGGCTGTGAGTACTGAATGTATGTACCTGCAGGTTGAAGGAGATGGTTTTATACCGAAAGCAGTTTCAGCGTAGACACAGGGGAGAGTAATGTTGTGTGTGCAGCGGGCAAAGCCGTGGTTCGTAGCAGTTAAGCAGCCGTTTCGGTGACGTAGCACTGACAACCGTACCTGTAGCGACGGCTTAGCAGGGACAGGACTCTGGGCGCTGTAGCAATAACAGGTGATCTAGCGCAGGCGTCGTAGGTCTTTGAAGTAGATGTAGCAGTGTTTTTTACATATGCTATAAATCTAGGAATGTAGGGGTTTACGTATAGACATGGCGGAGGTTTAGCGGTTGTCGCTACGTCAATATTAGCGACAGGAGAAAAAAACAAAACATCAGTCTTCTGTGATATAGCAGCAACCTGTATGTAGCAACGGCGGCGAACGTAGCGGTGGCGTATTGTAGCGATGTCGGCGATGTAGCTGCGGTGGGGGTGGCAGGTGGGGCATAGCGGGACCAGTAAGGACTTTGGTATTGATCCTTCGCTGGAAGCAGCTCCGCCCAGCGCTCCCGGACCCCAGGTGGAGCGTGCCTCGTCGCCCCATCCTATACCCCAGGTGGATCGTACCGTATCCCTCCTCTGCCACCTCCTCCTCCGGGCTTCAGGTGGATTGCTCTCCGGCCTAAAGGGACCCTCCCGAGGGGCCCCCCACCCTTCGGGCCAAGGATTCTTCCATCAATACTTCCTGCGAGCCAGCTAGATTGCCGTCCCCTTCCCCCTGGACCCCCGGTGGCCCAAGTGGAACAGGTGGATGGCCCCGACCCTCTCTCCCCAGAGGGAAGGCACCAGCATCCACTTCCTCCTCTTTTTACACTGCAAGAGGAACCCTTTTAACACTCCTTCCTTCGCGATCTCTGTCTTAAAGCCCCAAATCTGCCTTCTACGTCATCCACTCGCTGCTCGACCACAGCCTTCTCTTCCATCTCCACCTCTGTCTCTACCATTCCCTCCGCTTCTACTTCCTGCTGTACCTCCACTTTCACCTACACTCCTGCCTCCTCCTCTTGCTACCCTTAGAGCATCAGCTCCACCTCCACCTCCACTCCCACCTTCACCCCCA
>NC_051386.1:48547607-48555107 GCF_015228065.2 Penaeus monodon | reverse complement strand
GAGGAGGAGGAGGGTAAGGGAGGAGGAGGAGGAGGAAGAGGAGGAGGAGGAGCAGGAGGAGGAGGAGGGTAAGAGAGGAGGAGGAGGTGGAAGGGGAGGCGTAGGAGAAGGAGGAGGAGGAAGAGGAGGAGAAGGAGGAGGGTTAAGTGAGGAGGAGGAGGTGGATGGGGAGGCGTAGGAGGAGGGTAGGGGAGCAGGGTAGGGGAGGAGGAGGAAGAGGAGGAGGAAGAGGAGAAGGGGGAGGAGGAGGAGGAGGAGGAAGAGGAGGATGAGGATGAGGAGGAGGAGAAGGGGGAGGAGGAGGAGGAGGAGGAGGAGGAGGAGGAGGAGGAGAAGGAGGAGGAAGTGGTGGAGGACTTCTGGGCCTTCTCTCTTTTCTGTTTTCTTTCTCTCATTGTCTGTCGACAAATATATATTTATTTGCTTCTCTTGGCACTTTCTCTTTCTCTCACTTTCTTCGTCTGCCTGTATGTCTGCTGGTCTCTCTCTTTTCTTTCTCTTTCTCTCCCTCTCTCTCTCTAATTCCAGCTCTCCCCCTCTCCCCCTCTCTCTCTCTTTCTCTCTCTGCTTTCAGCTCCCCCCCCCCTCTCTCCCTCTCTCTCTCTGACAGCTGTTGTCTTTGTTTATCACTTCAGCCTCTCTCCTCCTACGTTGCCAGGTAGCCTTTTATCTGTCTCACGCTCGTCCGCACTAATGAGCAACTCTGTACCTTTTCCCTCGCAGGTAATTTAGATTTCCGGCAAGCAATTATCGCTGAAATGTTGCCATCCGCGAGTGAAATATCAGAAAGAGGAAGAATCGTTATCGTCTCATTCTTCTCCATTGTACGTAGTAAAGTGAGAGATGCTTTTGCTGATAACGCAAATGGGTGTTTAATTGCGCGGTTTACGTAGACTTACAATGGGAGACTTTTTTTTCTTTTTTTTTTATATTCGCATGTTTTAATTAAAGATTCTTTGCGGTGTAATTATCACGTGTTTGTTACGGGTGCTAATGGCGACCTTGAAAGAATGTTATGAATTAAAGGATGGTCAGGGTGAATTTCATTTACAATAATAACGGCGACAAGATTGTTATAAAACTAATGGATTTTCTGTGCAAATGGTATCCCGAAAGTTGCTTTAGATAATCATTTTGAAAAGGGAAATAAAAAAGTATTTCCTACATTAAGCAGGTTTTAATTGAGAGACATTCCTAAAAATGAAACGTGAGGGAATAGCGTGTGAATCGTTGGTTTTCCGAACTATAAAAGAGCAAAGTACAGCCCTAAACATTAGCTTATAGTCGCGTGTCATGTCATTTCATGTCATGTCGGCGGGCAGTAAATGTCAGGAATAATCAACGATAGTGAATTTTCAGGAAAGAGTCACATTAACTTGTATGCAACATACTCTTAATTAAAGCAATAGAAAAAAAAGTATTTTCTTCGGCTATGCAGTAAGTAGCAGCGCAAAGTCAAGAATCCACATTTTTTGTATGAAATAATGACTTACGACCATGTGTCACTAAGATCATATGCTGTTTGGTTATGTATTGCTAATTTGCGTATATTGGTTAATGTTCTATATTGTCTTTTAGCCACATGAAACTCTTTTTCTACACTCAATATTCACCCCTATTACGGTATAATAGTAACAGTTTTCACGGTTTAATAGTAACAGTTTTCACGGTATAATAGCAGTTTTCACGGTATAATAGCAGTTTTCACGGTTTAATAGTAACAGTTTTCACGGTTTAATAGTAACAGTTTTCCTAGTAACAGTTTTCACGGTATAATGCATTTCACGTAATAGTACGTTTACGGTTTAATAGTAACGTTTCACGTATATATACATTTTCACGGTTTAATAGTAACAGTGATTATGAACTTGCATAATATCGTGTGGTTACCAATATGTACCTCAATTTTACTGTACTTGTAGCTCATGAGATCTTCAATGTGGGTTTTATATGAATTTCAAGAGGGCGAGGAAAGCCTTTATTAATACTTAAGGGAAAAGAACGTTAGAAATTAACTCTTCCTTTCATTTCTTCTGACAATTCCTATTATTATTATCATTTTTTTCTGTCTACACGTTGGGTATGTTATGTAGACACGCATTTTCTTTCTTATCATTTTCATTAATTCTCTTTGGTTCTTAAGTAACACGGTATATAATTTCTTGTCTTTTTTTATGGGTTTTACATCAATAATCACTGTTTTAATCTTGCTTCAAGCAGAGTATGATTTATAAAGAACAGACCACATTTCTGGCTGTTAGATGTCAGAGCCGCCCAGGTTTCGTTCATTTACTAAACAAAGCAAGAAAGACCGATTCGTGTGCGGCGCCGGGGCCCAGAACGCTAGATTTCCGAGGATCCTGTGCGTAATCCCAAAGTATTTTAATCAAGAATATGATTATAATTGCTTTCCGAAAGTTAGGGCAAAACCGAAATCATATACGGCGTTCCTCTTCTAATGAAAAGAAAAGGGAAGAATAGAATTTAAATCTGTCAAGCAAGTGAGAATAAAGGGAAGATTAAAATGAAGCGAAAACATAAAATATAAATGTCAAATACAAAAAAAAGAAAAGAAAATGAAAACGTATCCACCTACAAAAAAGAAAATTAGAATAAACTAAAAAAAAAATCTATAAAAAAATAAATATTAACCTGAAACACACACACACACACACACACACACACACACACACACACACACACACACACACACACACACACACACACACATATATATATATATTATATATATATATATATATATATATATATATATATACATATATATAGTCATACTAGATCCACAGCGCTGCCTCCCATCCAGCCGAGGGTCGCACAAGAGACCGGGAGAACTACAGGGTAAATGTTATTCTGTGGAGCGGAACCAAGTATTCCGTTTTCACATAAAAGGAAACGTCTGCCTGTATAAATTGCAAGGAAAGAGGACACGATTCCCACGGAACAACTTCAACAGAAAGCCTGGGAGGAGATTGTACTTAGTTTCGCTACACAGGAATACGTTTTTGATCAGCTGAACAAGGTCAAGTATTTTGTTCGTTTGTATTTCTTTTTTTTTGACGAAGCGGAGAAGAAAGAACGCTAGAGAGGGAGCGCTTAAGATATGCAAATTACAGGTACACCCAAGAGAATAGAAACAAAATTTAAAGCGACAGTTGGTACAATTTTGGAATTTTGATTCGGGAATTAAAGTCACTTTGATCGTTTCAATTAATGGTACATGATTCTTTTTATCCAAATATAGCTATCACCCTTGCAGTTTACCATTGAGTGAGGAAGCGTTGGGAAAACAAAAGCACAGGTCGATGCGCAGTCCTCATGCTAAAATACTTGTAAAATAAGAGAATAAAAAAAAAAACTCTTCCTATATCATAACGATTAACTGAATCGACAAAGAATAAGCGCCTAACCAATAATGAATCAATAGAAAGATCTTGAATGTAAATGATACGAAAATAACCCAAATCAATTAAGGATCCATCACTTTAAAGAGAGGCCCTACTTCAAAAAGGCGGCTCAGTTTGATAACACAAAGCTGGTCCTTCAAGTGAGAGGTCCTCAGTCTTCTTCTTGGCCCTCTGCCAAGGCCAACAATTACAACAAAAGCTTTCCGTACAAAAACACATTATGACGAAGGACAACAAAACAAAAAACAAGCATGTCAAAGGGTCCTCCTCCCCTAGTCTGCAGTAACAACCAGCCAGTTTTGCTGCGCAAGCAGAGACAAAAGTCCCTCCAACACAACAGCAGTGCGGGACGGAATGCATGCACATCAACACGCCAGAATCATCACATGTTGCAAGACACTGCGAGAAGCAAGTGTACCCAAGCTGGATTTTCGCTGCGTCGTGTGTCCTTGACCCGAAATTTGAACGTTATATTAAGTAAGTTATAGGAGTACGGTCATATACAAATATCAGAAAAGCTTACCACGGTTCACGAAGCCTGTAGAATGCCAACGCCAGTGCAGTTACGATGATAACGGGATATTGTAGAGGACGTGTGACAGGGGATTTCAAGCTGCCCTTAGGATCTGATCTCGTTTGCTTGTCATAATGGTTATTTACATTGGTTCCTTGTTGGTGTCGTGATGATATTTTAATGATGTAATTGCATGACACGATTTGTGGCTTAACCATCCATTTTATTCGTTATGACCATCTGTCTTCGGAATTGTCCAATATTTCTTTTTGAAAGAGAAAAATAGCATTCCTTATGACATATTTACTGTCCCAAGAATCTAAAAATGCCTGACAAGCTGCAATAAAAATCACCTTTTTTTAACCGCTATATATCGCGCCTAAATATATAAAAGCGTCTTATGTCTGCCAACAGGCTGTGATCGATCGCTTTTTGACAGAATATGGATCTGTGATAATGAATGGCTTATGGGGTGGATTATAAGTTAATATCAATAAACTTAAGGGCTTGAATATAATGAAAGATGGCGGCCAGTCTTTTAACTTGGAGGGGAGAGGGGGGGGGGGTACTTTATCAGGAGATACGTGTTGCTATAATCAGAATTCCCAAGAAAAACAGTCTAATGTTGATAATAGTTATGATAATGGTGACAATTATTCAACAGCAATGATAATACATTGAAACACAGCGCAGATTTGAAGAAAAAAACATGAATTTAATATTACTTGGAGAACCTTGGAGATTTTCGTGCAACTTTGCCCATCATTATCGCAATTTCTATCACTATTATCATGATTTCATTGATCTTCCTTTCCTTTTGATATTTTGTTGCATTTATTTTTTTTTTTCTTTTCTAAAAGGTCAGTATAATTCGAATATTTTTCTATACCTATTTAATAGCGTCGTGCATCTCGTCTCGATCCGTCGAAGAAAAGAAAAGAAGAAAAAAAATAAATATAAGGAAAAAGAAAAAAATAATAATAATAATTTGAGATAGGCCTACACATAAAAACAAGTTTAAGAAGCAGTATCAGGCGTCAAATTAATTATAACTTTTAAGTTTCTATCCACTTTAAGAACTTGTAGGAAAACATCTTATGTATGAGCATTAGACTAAAAGAGAATGAGAGAGAGAGAGAGAGGGGGAGAGAGAGAGAGAGAGAGAGAGAGAGAAGAGAGAGAAAGAGAGAGAGAGAGAGAGAGAGAGCAGAGTAAGAAAGACAGTCATAGAGAGAAAAGAAAGAAAGGAAAAGAGAAAAGAAAGAATAACGACGCAATATTCACGAACAATGAAAAAAGAAGAAGAGAGAATAGAGAGAGATTTAGCAAACCCTTTTCATGGCGGCAAATAAGACGAAGATTTTCTTTTCTCTCCTGCAGCGGCGACAAGTGATGAGATGACAAAGGGCGATTTTCATTTTACTGTTTTTCTTCCTTTTCTTTTCCATTCATAATATATATATTTTTTTTTGAAAGTTCGAGAAAAAACAACAACAATCAACTACATATACGCCAACAATACAAAGCAAAATATTTTACTTCATACTCAAAAAGAAGAAGAAGAAAAAAATTAAACCATAGAACATAATATTTACACGCTTCAAACATACAACACACATATACACACACATTCACATGAAATCTGTATGCATACACGCTCTTCCAATCAAGATTTCACCGAGTTGCAGATTCTATTATGGGCGTTGAGCACTGCAATCCCATTTTCTATGATGGCATGAAGCGTGGAGAAAAGAGAACGAGGGGAAACTGAATAAATAACACATATTTCAAGCGTAAGGACTTTGCTCTTTGTGCAAAAGATTTTCATATATATAAAGGGAAGGAAAAAAAAAGAATGATTATGGAACTGGTAATAAGTATGATAAAAATGTGCGATACTTGAGCATGGAGTACTGTTGAATATGTATGAATATAATTTGAAATTATACTGTATTATTCTTGAGAACGAGAGAGAGAGAGAGAGAGAGAGAGAGAGAGAGAATAAGACTGACATGGACTCAAACAAATAGATAGATAGATAGAGAGAGAGAATTTGTCCGCACCGTGAAATAGATAATCTGCCTTATACTGAAGACGAACGGCGTGTCTGCACCTGGTTAAATAAATGATGCCCGAGGTTGCAGGAGAAGGCGCGGAATGCAGAACTGAATGTCGTGGGTTTGGTGGCTGACGAGTGTACCTTTGGCGGGATTTAGCTGTGAGGGAAACGTCTCGTGTTGATAGATGGCCGAAAGGGAGGGAGGGAGGGGGATAAGAGAAACAGAGAGGGTGGGGGGGGGTAAGAGAGAAGGGAGGGAGGAGCATAAGAGAGTGGGGAGGAAGGGGGAAGGGAGGGAAGGAGGAAAGGAGGGAGGGAAGAAGAAGAAGAAGAAGAAGAAGAAGAAGAGAGAGAGAGAGAGAGAGAGAGAGAGAGAGAGAGAGAGAGAGAGAGAGAGAGAGAGAGAGAGAGAGAGAGAACGAGAGATAAAGAGAGGCATGCAGACAGAGATATCGAATAAAAAAAAAGAGTGAGAGAGAAAAAAAAGACACAGAAAGAAAGAAACGACGGGATATGAAATAAACTTCCCGAGACAAAGACGGAGACGAAGATGGACGCAGAAACATCAGCAGAAACAGAGGCAAATAAAAGAGATACAGGAACCAATAACTTAGCTTCGGGAAGATGAATTGGAGTCAATATATCTGTTCCTGGCGGGGCTGTCTCTCCCACGAGCTCTCACTTACCTGGAAACAGAATAAAAAAAGAGCTATGTAATTTATATCTTAAAAAAAAAAATAAAATAAAAATAAATAAATTGGATCTCGTAATCAAAACTATAATTACGTAATTACCGTTATTCGAAGACAATTAAGGATTGACGAGAGTTGTTTTTTTTCTATTTTACAGATGGGGGTTTAACTGGAATAATCTCTCGCAGAGCGTTTTCCATAAATCGTCTGAAATTAGTTCAGTCCGGTTTTGATTGCGGGGATGATGCGGCGATGACTCTGAACTGGTCGCCTTCCCACCTTGTGTCTCTTTGAGATGCGTATGTATGATGTATATATGCATACACAGATACACATGCAAACACACACACATACACATACAAACACATACACATACGCATGCAAACATGCACACGTACATATACAAACACCACACACACACACACACACACACACACACACACACACACACACACACACAAACACACACACACACACACACACCTCCCGGACCGAAATGCTGAAAATCAGTATTAGCTAGAAATATCTTGACACAAGGTGATTAGATTAAGAATTAAAACAGCAAAAGTGGAAAATCAATACACTAATTAGATTCGACGTTGCCATACGAGAGCAGGCAACAAAACATATACATGAAACCACATACATTTAAACAGCGAAAGAGAAATCAAATTTATTACCGATAGATTTAAAACAACCAAAAAACATGTTAGAGTTAAGCACACATCTAACCAGGGAAAGAGGTCGTTGTTTGCCACAGTGGGAGCGGCAGGAAAAAATGGGAGCTACAGGCCCCTCTTCCACACCTTT
>NC_051386.1:48527607-48542607 GCF_015228065.2 Penaeus monodon | reverse complement strand
AGGAAGTACATAAAACTGAGAATTTCACGTATTCGCTAAAAAAAAAGAACCAGGTATTTCATGGGATCGTTAGTTAAGTTAGGTTAAGTTAGATATTACCCTAACTTAAGCTAAAGACTACACAAAACACTATAATAGTTTTGAGGGGGATACTTAAAAACACTAGTTTCAAGCATTTCTCACTCCCTGAAGAAAAAAAAATGCTCTCGCGCTCCAGCCCAGCCCCACATCGCCGTGGTCGTATCTCCTTCTTGATAATACTCAGGGGACGTCTTCAATAGCTATGTAATCGACCCTTCTGCTGCCTTGAGCCTCTTCGTCGTCCTACTGTCCCCTCGCCTCCCCTCACTCCGAAAAATAGATCCCCATTTTTCCCCTTCTTCTTCTTCTTTTTCTGGTGTGTTCCTCTTTCCCTGCTTGCCTATTGTGTTCCTCCATCTCCCCTATTCATTTCGAGGCTCCCCTCTCCTTCCCTCCCTTTCTTTCTCTTTCTGTTCTCACCTTGTGATTTTGGTCTCTATTTTCAGTTTCCTCTACTTCCCCTCTCCCCCCCTTCCCCCCCCTCCCCGCCTCCTTTCTCCCCTCGCTTTTCCTCTAGTTTTAAAAAATCTCTCATTCTTTAAAAAGATCGATTTTTTTACTTCTTTCTCTCTCTCAAACACCTCTTCCTCCGTCTCATCCTGCCAGCTATATCTTCCCGGAAGTTTGTTCTTTTCTTCCCTCTCTCTTCCCTATCCCTCCTCCCTACCTCCTTCCCCTTCCCTAATTCTTGCCACCTCTTTCCCTTCCCTACCTCTCCCCCTTTCCTTATCCCTTTCCCCTGCCCCTACCCTTTCACTCACTCCCCTATCTATGTCCCCAATCCCCGGCCTTCCCCCCTAATCCCTACCCTTCCTCTTACCCTACTGTAGCCCCTTCCTCCCCCACCGACCACCGACGCCCCTCTCTGGCTCCCTAATCAACCTTCTACGTGGCCTCACTGCTCTCCGTCGGTCCATTGGTCGGTCTGTCTAACGACTTAGGGTGTTGGCACTTTGTCTGCCTGTCTCCCCTTTTCTACTATACTCTAGCTCGTTTTCTCGTTTTTCGCTTCCTCTATCTTCTTTTTCCCTTTCCTTCTTGTTCTGTTTTTCTCTCTCTTTTTTTGTCTCGTTCTCTCATTTTTCGCTTTCTCTGTCTTCTTTCCCTTTCCTTCTTGTTTTGTTTCTCTATTTTTTCTTTCTCTCTTTCATATGTCTCTTCATGCTGTTTCTCCTGCTTCTATGGCGTTTGCTCCACTTTGTCCCTTTATCTCTTGTTCTACGCCTATCCCTTTCTTCATATCTCTGTTTCTTTGGCTCTCTCTCTGTCTCTGTCTGTCTGTTTGCCTGTCATTCTCTCACCCCTCCTCTCCATCTCTCTCTCTCTCTCTCTCTCTCGTCCTCTCTCTCTTACATCTCCCTTCTCCCTGTACCTTTCTTTCCCTTGTTTCTCCACCTCTATTCCCCACCACACTCCCTTCCTCCTTCTTTCTCCCCTCTCTCTCAGCCTCCTTCCCTCCTATCTCCTCTTCCCATTTTATCTCTTTCTCCCTCTCCCTCCCTCGCAGCCTCCTTCCCCTGCCCCCCCGCCTCCCTCCCTCCCTCACTGCGCCAAGATGAGCTGAATGTTCCATGTGCTGTTTCTGTAACTTTTTTCACCCTCAGCAAGACATTTCCCTTGTGGTGGCTGTCACTATCCTCATCTGCAAGAATAGTAGCTAGCATGGTTCCCGACCAGATGTTCTCGTGTTATTTATAAGCATTTTTTCATTCCATTATAAAGCACTTTTTACAACTTGCCTGCTTTTTGTTATATTTTTGGCTTTTAGATTTTTTAATTTTTTTCTGAGTTTAAATTTTACATTATTTTGCGCGTCGTCTCCATTTTCATTTTCATTATTATTTACTCGAGATGTGTAAATGGTATTATTAAAGAAATAGATATATCAAGACACATTCTCTTTGTGAGGACGCTGCTGAGCTCTATTTAATGGCGCGAATTAGAGGTAGAGAATGATAATATCTGAAATATTCTCACCGAAATCCCAGGGAAGGGACCGCTTTCGCTCACTCGAGAGACGAGCGCTTAAGAAATTCTTCTTTTTCTTCGTCCGAAAACTTTGGCTCGTGGATGTTGCATCTTGACAATCTACGGCTGGAAATTTTTGAATATTCTGGCAAGAAATTCCCAGCTAAAATGCTTGCGACATCAAAGGCAAACACAGACATAAAGTTTACTTATTATGGAATCTCCCAAGCGGAAAACCAGGGGAGAAGGGTTGCTGTCTCGCGGAACAATTCGTCGTCTAAATCGCTGGATGAATTCTGATGACGTGGATACACCGTGGAGCTTGCGGTGAGCTCTCCCTTCTTGGGTACTCGCACACCGTCGCAAATGCACACAGGCGCACACGTAAATAGACGCAGACACTCTCAAACCCACACTGGGCCATGTACACAGGTCACAGACAATCAAAGGTATTCATGCATACATATATATGCACACACACACACACACATACACATACACACACACAAACACGCACACACACACACACACACATAAACACACACACACACAAACACGCACGCACACACACACACACACACACACACACACACACACACACAAAACACACACACACACACACACGCACACAAACACGCACCCATACGCATACGTACACGGACACTCCAAATCTTTTCCTGATAAACGCAAAACAACACGGAAAAACAAAACTGTCGCACATCCGGACAGCAACCTATCTCACAGCATCCCTCACACCCCGTCCCCTTGGCCCTCCTCCCGTTCCTCTCCTCTCCTTTCTCCACCTCACACTCCCTTACCTCTCCCCCCCTGTTTATCCCTCATCCATTTTTCCATGCCCCTCCATCGCATCTCTGTATCCCTCTCTCCCATCCTTTTCCCTCCCTAGCTCCCCTCCCTCCTTCCCTTACCCCTCCCCATCCTCCCTCTCGTGCCCCTGTCCCTCTCTCCTCCCCTGTCCCCTCATTTTTTCCCTTCCCCCTGCCTTGCCTCCCTCTCTTCTTCCCTTTCCCTCTCCCTTCCCCTCTCAAGCCTCTTCCCCTCCTCCCCTCCCCCCTCCCGCCGGCCACCGGTACAGCACCCTCCCCAAAGTACCGAAGTAAGGATCAGTCAATACGCTTAATGTGGTCGCAGGGGCCCCTGACACAGTACAGCGAGACAGCTTCCCCCTCCGCAGTGTGGTCTCGACGCCACCCTAATGCCCTGGCCCTGATCAGCGGCATCTGGTCTTCCTCGATGGTCTCAGGCCTATTTGCTTGACCGATTGGCGAGCTGGATTGCTTGGGCGCTGACGGAGGCAATTCTGGCTTGATGGATTTGCTGTCTCTCTCTTTTCTTTCTTTCAGTCTTTCTTCTCTCTCTCTCTCTCTCTCTCTCTCTCTCTCTCTCTCTCTCTCTCTCTCTCTCTCTCTCTCTCTCTCTCTCTCTCTCTCTCTCTCTCTCTCTCTCTCTCTCTCTCCCTTTCCCTCTCTTTTTCTCTTCTCTTTATTGAGTTTACGTTTGAACAATATAGAATGTCCTGTGCATTCTACTTCGGGTTGACCTGTACCACAAACAAATAAAACACAATGCGTATTCTTACATGTAGCGTAGCACTTTGTTGTCACAATATGCAAATCACTTGGCACAATGACAGCTTTCTCGTCGCTATGTATTGGCAAAATCCACAGTACTGCGTCCAGCTTCACTTCATAAGGCAATTTGTTATTATATATGAAATCTGAAACAAATCACGGAAATCAGTGTCGGATGAATGCTATTAACCACGCTGGGAATTAACGGCATCAATGTGATGTCATAAAGAGTAATCGAGTTTCAGCATTAAACTAACGAATTATGATTAATATGAACCAGTTATTACAGTATGACACGTAGATGGGTTTGCGTAAGGTAAAAGAGAACTGAATTAATTAGTGTGTTAGTCATGATGAATTCATGGGCGCTCACACAACAGCCTAAAAAAAAAATATGGGAGTGTTGCCATTAGGGTGAGCGCTGAGATACGGTACCCTGACGTATATAATTTTCCAGATTCACGTCAAAATAAATTCACGGCGTTCTCCCGGCCACCGAAGTCACACGAAACCTCATGAATAAAACAACCCCAACATATCTGCACGGCTTCGAAGGATACAATAAATACCAGGAAATTGCACCATTCACCCTCTCGAATAACGATCCTTTCCCGCCATCACTGGTGCCAATTAGTCCAGAAGCCAGCAAGAACATGGCGAATTTTCTTTCGAATTTAACACTCAAATGCGCCGATTTTATATATATATATATATATATATATATATATATATATATATATATATATTATCATTATATTTCTTACTATTATTATTATTTTTTTTTTTGTAAAGATGCTTTCGGTCGCAAGCCGGTGACTACCGTGCTTATTAAATGTCTGAGAGATCAAAAAACTCTTACGTATTTTTGACTACGTTGATTAACGTAATGAAGAAGAATGGGAGTGTTCCATTAGGAATTGACTGCTAATTTGGAGTTTTATTTTCTCTCTCTCCGTAAAGGTTTGCTGAAGAGGAAGTCAAACATTTATCTTTTCATCAGAGCCTTTTGCTGCAATCTGGAGAGAAATGGGTTGTCAGTTCTCTGTGTACATATTTACATGTAAGGGTCTGATACAAAGCTAATAGAATTTACGGGACACTGCATGCACTGAAGTTAAACTATAAATAAAACTTGCGCGTTTCGATTTTTTTTATATTATTTTGTTTATTTATTTTTTTGCGAGTTGTTTTTCGAGAGATAATCATTTCGAAATAACGTCTGTACAAGAACAATGAATAAAATACGAACCAAGTAAAGTTACTGACGTAGTTAGTGGCGACATCTGTTGACGATCGATACAACCACACTTAACAACACGTTTTCCCCGTCCTATTTTCTTCACTAGGAATTAATTATACCTAACGAAGAGACAAGAAGCAGGAAGTTCCCTTGCAGAGTGAATGACACACTTGAGGCTCACTGTTGCCTATGTGAGCTATAAGGAGCCAGGCTTTACCGGCTGCCACCGATGGTCATTCGGGGACTTCATGGCAAATTTAAGAAATCATCGGAGCAAGATATTGGACTGCCATCAAGAGCGCCCAATATATGACTGGTCCTTACAACCTCGCGGTATTTTCGGGAAGTACCTCTTGGATGGAATAAAAGCATTTTTCTTTTTTTTTTTCTTTCTTTCTTTTTTTTTAAGGATTTTGATGAAATAACGATTTTGTGGTGTACATTCCTTTTGATTTTTTTCTTCCTTTTTTTCCTGTGTGTTAAATGGTTAAAAACTTGTGGAAATAATATAACTTTTCTATCACCCGCCTTTTCCCGAGATGTTTTCGAGGCAGTGAAATGAGAAAGAAGTTTGTTGGAAGATAAAGAATTTCCTCGTCCTATGAAAATATGCCTCTGCTGGGAGGCATAATTCAACCAAGGCAAACAAAGGCGTGCGCAAATAAAAGGGGAGAAGAGATAGAGAGAAAGAAAGAGAGAGAGAGAGAGAGAGAGAGAGAGAGAGAGAGAGAGTAAAGAGAGAGATATAAAGAGAGAGGGAGAGAGACCGAAAGACAGACAAAAAGACAAGTTAAAAGAAGAAACACACAGAGAGCCAGAGCGATGAAAGACAGAAAAAAGTGAGAGGATGAGAGACGGGCGGAAGGAGGAACCGAGCTTGGCAGAAACGGCCAGATGAGAAAAAAGGCAGAAAGAAATAAGAAAATAAAACAAAAATAAAAAGTGGGAAGAGAAAAAAAATGGCAATAAAGAAGGGTAAAAAAGTGACACACTCTCCTCTTACCGAACTCAGTATACAACGTCTCACTCGGATGAAGCGCGCACTGTTTCATGACATGGCTGATCACTTTGTGAGTGTGCGAGTTTTAGGCGATTTTATTTTCTATTTGTCTATCTTTTTGGATTTTTTGGCTAACTGCTTAGATGTGACGTTTATTTGTTAAGATAAATCAAATAGAATTATATTTTTGCACTTATCGCAACCACACACACACAATTTCTCTCATTCTCATGGACGCTAAGTTCAGCTTCCAGGGATCAACTAATCTGCATATGAATGCAATGGAAACTTGAATTAATCTCTTTCCTGCAGAAAATGTAAGAATGTGATATGAACTTCATGCTACGGGTCATTTGCATAAGACCCGCGGAGCTCAGATTTATATTTGAAATAAAATATGATAATAAATCATAGCAAGACAGTCGTCTTGAGACTCGCGCACATGCACGTATACATACAAACACGCACATACACACACACACACACACACACACACACACACACACACACACACACACACACACACACACACACACACACACACACACACACACACACACACACACACCACACATACATGAATTGGTATTTTATATCAACGTTATATATATATATATATATATATATATATATATATATATATATATATATATATATATATATATATATATATATATATATATATCCGTTCCTATATGGAGAATAAAGTCTAAGCTAAAAACATTTACTAATTGAGTTCGAGGTAAAGAGGTCCTGTAAACTACAGTAATCATACTGTATAAAAGAAAAAAAGAAACGAAGATAAGTGAAAATAAATAATAAAAAAAATAAAAGTAAAAAAAAAAATAGAGGATGTTTCTCTCACAGTATAAAAAGTTTCCGTTTGTGATGAATATGATATTTCTGATACACCGATACAGCGGTACCAAAATGTACACGTTTAGAAATGAATGGCAAGAAAGACATCATTGTCATCACAATTTACTATTCGTAATACCATTGGTTACATAAATAACGATAGTGATTTCCTTAAAACGAACAATAATGACAAAAATGATATTCATCACTGAACACCATACATGCGTCCACCACGTTTGGCTTCCCACAACACCTCGGTTATCAATGGCTCCAGCTTCACTATATCACCACACACACACCACACCGTCCGCCGAGAATGCAGCTTTCCTCCAATCCATCAGAGATCCCATCAACAATCACCATGAAGCACAATCCCCAGCAGAGATCTGTGTTGTTCGCTTCCGTTCTGTGTGTGTGTGTGTGTGTGTGTGTGTGTGTGTGTGGGTGTGTGTGTGTGTGTGTGTGTGTGTGTGTCTGTCTGTCTGTCTGTCTGTCTGTCTGTCTGTCTATCTGTCTGTCTGTCTATCTGTTTGTCTGTCTGTCTGTCTGTCTGTCTCTCTCTCTCTCTTCCTCCCCCCCCTCCTCTCTCACTCTCTCTGAGATCAATTCCAGGAGCTTTTGTTGCCGGAAATGTTTGCATTGTTCGAAAGTTCTCAGCCGGCAGCCGGGAGTCACACAGAGGTCGTCGATATTCCTTCACTCACACCTTGAGTGGAATGGAAATCTATCAGCACAATGCGAGTGCACTTTGCGCCTGAACTCTGAGGATTGGTCCGCACTTGGGCTTTCTCTTGTCAGCGAGGTGTGAAGTTTGAAGACACGACGTGCTGCCCTGATAAATGCGCTGGCAAAGAAGGAGTTTAGATTTAGAGAAAGGATTTAGTTTTTGTATCTGTCAAAAAAGGGGAGAAATAAACAAGAATCTTCCATCAGCTGCAAGCGGGTCTTTTTCAACGCCCCCAGAACACGGGGGGCAGGTGTCAACACACTGCCTTGTGGCTTAGTCGTCTCGCAGTGGAGGTAAGAAAAGCAGGATAAATATTTTCTTTCTTTCTTTTTCTCATTTCTCTGTTTGTCTCTCTCTCTCTCTCTCTCTCTCTCTCTCTCTCTCTCTCTCTCTCTCTCTCTCTCTCTCTCTCTCTCTCTCTCTCTCTCTCTCTCTCTCTCTCTCTCTCTCTCTCTCTCTCTTTCTCTTCCACTCCCTCTCGCTGCTTCTCCCTCTCCCTTACGAAATATCAGACCAACAAGGCATCTTGTCGACTTGGACTTCTTGCTTTATATTAATGGTAATTCATGGGAACCTCGCGGCACTTGCCTTAGTGGCCTCGGTGGTCTGCATTGTTGCAAAGCTGACGTGGCAACGGCGTGCGGACCTCGCGTGCCGGAGATCCGTCCGAAGAGCAAGTGAAGGAGTCGAGAGAAAAGCGGGTCTTGTCGAAGCGAGGGAAGGGTGAAACACATGCAGAAGGGGGAGAGACCAGGAAGAAAAAACGGAAGATCGATTGGCAATAAGGTGAAATGGAGGTGGCCGAGAAAACGCATGAAAAATGAGTCTATTGGAAAACGAAACTAGACACACACACATACACACACCCACACAACAGCGGAACAAAGGTCAGACAGGGCGGTTGGGGAAAGGGGAAGAACTCAAAAATTCCAGAAGTGAAATGAAAAAAAAGAGAGGGAGAGAGAGAGAGAGAGAGAGAGAGAGAGAGAGAGAGAGAGAGAGAGAGAGAGAGAGAGAGAGAGAGAGAGAGAGAGAGAGAGAGAGAGAGAGACACTTTCTGGAATGCCCATAGCTTCTTTTTTTTTACCTCTCTCTCTCCCTCTCTTTCGTTTCAGGCCAACTCGAGCACGCAAACCAAGCGGGGGATGACTACACACATACACGTGGACAGACCTACACTAAATAACTCTGCAAATGGCTAGTTACATGATGCAGGCCCCTGACTAATCCATCCGGCGGTCTCTCTGCCTCCGGAAGTTAGAAAATAGCGTGGTTAAAAGTGTCCTCTGAAAACCGAATGACTTATGGTGTATAATCCATTTGGTGAAACCGAGCTGCTGCTCTGGTGGGCGAACTAGAAATATGGTTCCGGAGAAATTCATTTGCTGATCGTCACTGCTTTATGTGCCTCTTGTGGTATTTGCTGTAAGGTATAATAACTCATATTTACAAGGAGGATACACGAAACAGCCTCGATATCTGTCCTTGATATCGTTAGTTGCCTCAATTCCGTCAGTATTCTTAATCCATAATGCCTAATTACTGTTATAAGATATAATTATATTTTATACAAATATATATAATTTTTTTGCAGTGTTAATTTTTCAAGCAATTAAGGAAACAAAACTGCTTTATCAAATGTTATCAAATTAAAATAAAGCAAATAGCTGACAGGTAACCAAATCCTTATATTCCATCTGAACAGAAAACTCCCACTGAATGGACGCTCAATGTGGCCTTCGTGCAGAGCCTCTAAAAGGGAAAACCAGGCAATGTCAATTCGTTATTGCCTGTATAAAGGGACATACTGCTATTTCGTTTATCTATACGAGTACACAGTATACAGAGCACATCGTTTCATTGTTCTTCCCCTTACTAAAATTTCTTCCTTTGCAAAGATTTCTCCCATTAAATTTGCAATTCCTCTTTTAGGAGCCAAGTGGTTCTTTCTGTAGATACTAAACACTTATTTTATAGCCATAGGGAATTGGTATGCTAATTCCCAAACGCACAAAGCACCTTTCACGTTATGTTTACAACGTATGCGATGGAAATCACATTAAAATTACAATAGAAAACGAAAAAGTAGCAAATATTAGGTGTGTGGTGAAGCTGAATTTATGTGAAGGTATATATCGGTCGAAGAGGTATTTCTTATGCTAAAACATGCAGGTCTGTTGATAACAGCCAGCCATCCTCTGAGCAGAACAAACCTCAATACCGAGATAACGAAACACGAATGTTCAGACAATAAACTTTTTTTTTCATAACAGATAAAAATATTCTGACCATTCCCGCGTCTCATTTACACCAGAGGCATGAAACGCTGCCTGGTGATGAATACGAAAACCCCCGCGAAGGCAGTTTGACTCTGAATGCGGAGGGAAATAGAAGGCACTGAACTGAAGGACGGGAATGCAAACACATCGCCTTTGCTTGTAAAGGAAGCATTGAGATGGAAGGGAGGATATCAGACGCGGAAGATCACACACACACACACACACACACACACACACACACACACACACACACACACACACACACACACACACACATACACACAAAAAAAAACGAAAGAAAGGACGGGGGGGAAACTACAAATATAAATGCCATTCGAAGGAGCTCAACTTTGCACACACACACAGGATGTCAGTGAGGATCGGCAGGCGAAGATCCTCAGGTAGATGCTTCCCGAAAGGATCTGTTATTTTTTTTTGCGAAAGAGGACGTCGTCGTTGGAGGATACTGTGTCCAGAAAGAGAGAGAAAGAGAAAGAGAGAGAAAGAGAAAGAGAGAGAAAGAGAGAGAGAGAGAAAGAGATAGAGAGAGAGAGAGAGAGAGAGAGAGAAATTTCTCATCGCTGTCTGCTTGTCTGTTGTATATCTGTTCGTGTCTCTCTGTCTGTCCGTGTGTATGTTTGTTTGCTGTGTTTTCTCTTCTCTCTCTCTCTCTCTCTCTCTCTCTCTCTCTCTCTCTCTCTCTCTCTCTCTCTCTCTCTCTCTCTCTCTCTCTCTCTCTCTCTCTCTCTCTCTCTCTCTCTCTCTTTCTCTGTCACCTCGCTTGTATTGATAATACTTCGTGTTCACATTGGAGAATTGTTTACCATTTTCGGCTCGCAACCTCGTGCCTAAAATTCCACACAGCGAATCTCTCTCTTTGTCTCGCTTTCTCTCTCTCTCTCTCTCTCTCTCTCTCTCTCTCTCTCTCTCTCTCTCTCTCTCTCTCTTTCTCTCTCTCTCTCTCTCTCTTCTCTCTCCTCTCTGTGTGAGTGTCGGTCTTTGTCTGTCTGCCTGTCTGCCTGTCTCTCCGTTTGTCTGTCCGTCTGTCTGATTGTGTCTGTCGGTCTCTCTCTCTCTCTCTCTCCCTCTCTCGTTCTTCCGCTCGTTCGTTCTCTCTTTTTCCCATCGAACTCAGTAACGATATATTGGTTTTCTTCTTAATGTCTGTGTAATCGACTTTTTAAAAGTCATTTTGTTTTACGCTGTAATTATTGGTGTGTTCGCTCAGTTACCGCTTTGTGTTATAAGAAAAACAAAAACATTTATTTACATATTTACCTATATACTTAGAAGTATACACTTTATGTTATGTAATTACTTATCAGATTTATAAACCACAAGACATTTCGGATAGTTCAGACTAACACGATTTTCGAAACTTGTCAAAAAAAGATAAAAAAAAAAAAAAAAAAAAAAAAAAAAACAGAGTAAAAAACAAAAAACAAAAACAAAAAACAAACAGACCTGTCCCTAACGAGAACCGTAATTAATCCAGCTATGAAATGGAAGGATTATTTTCGAAAAAAGAGAATCCAGGCATTTCTGCTCCATTAAAGATGGGTTGAACTGGTGCCGTTTACACAAGGCGGAGTTAGCGCTTGGTGTTCGAATGCGTTGATTATTTACAATGGAGAATTTTGTTTTTGGCATTATTCTTAGCTTCATTGCTGTTATAGCCTGTATTGTTGTTATTACTATTATCATTATTATCCTTGTTTTTACTATTATTATTATTATTATTATTATTATTATTATTATTATTATTATTATTATTGTTATTATTATTATTACTGTTTTTTTATTTTGATGATGATGATGATGATGATTTTCATTATTATTATCATAATTATTGTTATTATTATTATTATCATTATTACTTATTATTATCATTAGCAGTAGTAGTACTTATCATCATTATCATCATTATTATTACTGTTATTATAACAGTTTTTATTATTATCATTATCATTATTATCATCATCATCATTATTATTATTATTATTATTATTATTATTATTATTATTATTATTATTATTATTATTATTATTATTATTATTATTATTATTACTATTATTATCTCTCTCACTCTCTCTGCTCTTGCATATTTTAATCCAGATTCCACAACCTGATAGCTGAATCTTTAAACCAGTCACGCGCTCCCCCCCCCCCCCTCGCCCCCTTTCTCCTGACTACCCCATCCCCCCATCCCCCCATCCTCCCATCCTTCCCCCCACCTCCTCTGTTCTCAAAGGATGACATTCCCTTCCCACAGTGAGACAGAGGAACCTCGTCCCCTACCTCTTTCCTGCACCCCCCCCCCCCACACAACCATCCCTTCCCCTACATCCCCTCCCTATCCCAATCCCCATACCCTTGCCACCTCCCCCCCATCCCCTTGCCTCCCTTTCCCAATCCCCCATCCCCTAGCCTCCGTTCCTCCCCCACCCTCCTCCAACCTCCCCACCCCCTGCCCCTAACTACAGAGCATGTAGGGACCTCCTGTGAAGTATCTCCCTGGGCTTCACTCTGTTCCAGGTGCATCGACCGGCGGGCTGGTGACGGAGGCAGTGGCGGTGACAGGGGCCGTTCCGTCGGAGGGAGAGGGAGAGGGGGAGAGAGGGGGGAAGAAAGGGGAGGGGGGAGGGAGGAAGGGGGAGGGAGAGGGAGAGGGAGAAGAAAGGGAAGAGGAAGGGAGAGAAGAGAGGAGAGGAGAGAGAGAGAGGAGAGAAGGGAGAGGAGAGGAGATGAGAGAGAGGAGAGTGAGAGAGAGAGAGGAGAGAGAGAGAGAGAGAAAGAGAAAGACAGAGAGAGAGAGAGACAGGCAGAGAAAGAGAGAGAGAGAGAAAGAGAGAGAGAGAGAGAGACTGAAAGAGATTGAATTTCTAAGTTTGAGGAAATTAAGGGTCAGCTTTGTTATAGTTTCCCTTCGCTCCTTTCTGTAAATTCATCATCGATATATTTATTATTGTAAGAACTAATATTCAGTGTTATCCTTATTACTCTCATTAGCGATTATCTTTTACAATGTTGATTAGTATTATTCTGATTAGGGTTATTATCAACATTATGTTAATTGCCGTCATTATTATTAAGACTAGTATGATGATTTTTTTTGTACATGTTTTTATTGTTTCTATATCACCATTGCTATCTTTATAATCATTTTTGTTACTCATTAACATCGCTATTATTATCATTATTATTATCGTTTCCATCATTATAGTTATTACTATTATTATTACTCGTGTTGTTGTTATTATCAATATTATTATTATTATTAATATTATTATTATTATCATTATTATTATTATTATTATTATTATTATTATTATTATTATTTTGTTATTATTATCATTATTATTATCATTATTATTATTATTGTTATAATTATCATTATTATTATCATCATTATTATTTTTATTATTATTATCATCATTATCATTTTTTTTATTATTATTATCATCATTATTATTATAATCATTATTATTTTTTATTATTATTATTATCATCATTATTATTATAATCATTATTTATTATTTTTTTTTTTGTCATTATTATTGTTATTATTAAAATATTGCTATTATCAATATTCAGATAATGCTGGTCACTGAGATTTCATCACGGTTATTTTCATCCTTATTTATTACCATCAATATGACAATTAGTATCATTATCATTATGACACTTGTAATCATCTTGAACAGCACCAATACCACCCCTATTATGAAATCATCTTCATTATTACTATCACTATCATAATAACCATTTTTCTTCATTTCTCTCTTTCCTTCTCTCGTTGCATAATCCGGACATTAGCTTAATTACGTTTTCTTATCTGCAAGACAACGAGAGCAATCACAGCATGGCGTTATTAATTAGGCTCATATGTCAGAGCATATTAAGCAAGGGAGAAAAAAACCCTGGGGGAGTGTGTACAGCTGAGTGCTGGGTTTTAGGGCTCTCTGTTATGCTGTGACGGCGCTGTGGGTCTCCGCTGGATGTTAAGATGTTGGGTTGTTTACTGATTCTGCCTTTCTTTGTCCCTCTCTCTCTCTGTATCTTTCTGTTTGTCTGTCGGTTTGTTAGTCTGTCTATCTGCTTGTGTGTCTGTGTGCCTGTCTGTTTGTCTGTATGTTTGTCTGTGTCTGTGTCTGGCTCTCTTTCTTCCTCTCTTTCTCTCTCTCTCTCTTTCTCTCTCTCTCTCTCTCTCTCTCTCTCTCTCTCTCTCTCTCTCTCTCTCTCTCTCTCTCTCTCTCTCTCTCTCTCTCTCTCTCTCTCTCTCTCTCCCTCTCTTCTCTCTGTCGTGTCTGTAATTTTGAACTGAGCTAAGAGGTATGCGTTATGAGCAAAGTTAATTGAAAATCCATAGCCAGATTGATTATTAAGGATGGATTGATATAAACAAACGACTATACGCGACTATAGTGTAAAATAGAGGAATGTAAATCTGGCATTTCTGAAAGCTGAAAGATATAGAAGCGTCTGGCCGTCAGTATCTGTTCTTCAATCCTATCTCTTTCTGTCACTGTAAAAACTCCCTTTTCTACATTTCATTTTAAGCTTCCATTTATCTCAGATATCCCAATCTCATCTCCCATCTCTTGATATGATGTGCGTCTCTCTCTCCGCCTTTTTGTAAAGTATCCATCAAAATACCTCTTTCTCTCGCTCTCTCTCGCTCCTTTTCCATTTTCCACGTGGTTCCATCTGTATTCATCCCGGCTGGAACGTATTCAGGAAGTGTAGTCTGCTATCACCAGTACAACAAGCGAGCTAGTGTAAACCTCCTTTGATCTTCAGGTTTTGCACAAGGAATCTGGGATACGGTACAGCCGCGTGCTCTCGTCGCGCGCTCCTTTCCATCAATCTTCTGCACGAGAAATGAACGAGGAAACTGGATGAACTTGTGGCGATTTGTTGATACAACATTTCCCTCCCTTTTTTGCAATTCGTAACCCCTCTTGTTGCCTTGAGAGGGGGAAGGCGGGGGAGGGAAGGACAGGGAGAGGGAAGGGGAAGGGAGGAAGTTATCGGAAAGAAAAATTCCGAACTTTTCGTCTGAGTGGCCGACTCAATCTCGTGCAAACATAGCGGCCCCCGAAGCACTACAAATACTCGGCTCTTCCAAACATTATTTTTGTAAAAGGTCAGGCCGAACTTGAGTTGTGAATGTCAGGGGTTCTTGGGAGTGCTCAAGATGGCAAAGGGCTTGGGTCACGGGGTTGGGGCCGGGGTGTAAAGAGCTGAGGGTGGGA
>NC_051386.1:48517607-48520107 GCF_015228065.2 Penaeus monodon | reverse complement strand
CTGGATAACGCGGCATCGAGAACATGACCAGGGTAGCCCAGTTTGGAGAAAGAGCGACGAAGGAAGACGATCTCTCCATCCAGGTACTGGGGGTCACAGATGCGAAGGGCGCGAAGGAACAGCGAGGTGGCAACACCTCTCTTCACATGAAGAGGGTGGTATGAGAAGAAGTGTATGTCATACCACTATGCATGGGTTTCCTGTATATGGAGAAGGAGAAGTGGTCAGCAGAGCGATGGACTAAGGTGTCCAAGAAAGGGAGCCTGTTGTCAACCTCCCATTCCACCTTGAAAAGGATGGAAGGAGAGAGAGAGTTCAGCTGCATCAGGAAACCCGGAAACAGAGCAGGGTCATGAGGCCAGAGAGCAAAGACGTCGTCGACATACCTCAGCCAGATCGACGGCCGAATGGAGATGGAAGAGAGAAGCTCAGACTCGAAGAATTCCATGAACAGGTTTGCCAGGACTGGAGAGAGGGGAGAGCCCATGGCAACATCGAACGTCTGAGAGTAAAAACGACCTTCGAAAGAAAAGGAATTAGAATCCACACACAGACGAATCAGCTGGAGGAAGGCGTCGGTGGGCAGAGGGAGACGAGGATCCTCTGCGGGGAGTCTCCTCTGGAGGAAAGCAAGGACATCATCAAGCGGGACCTTGGTGAACAGGGAGTCAACGTCCAAGCTCATCATGGTCACCGGTGAAGCTCCGCGAACGCGGGAGATGAAGTCCTGAGAGTGGCGCAGGTGAGCAGGAGAGAAGGTGCCAAGAAGGGGAGTGAGACACTTTGCCAGCCAGGCAGCAAGAGGGTGCGTCACAGATCCCCGGGAGGAGATGATGGGGCGCAGAGGCACGGCCGGCTTATGGGTTTTAGGAAGTGTGTGTGTGTGTGTGTGTGTGTGTGTGTGTGTGTGTGTGTGTGTGTGTGTGTGTGTGTGTGTGTGTGTGTGTGTGTGTGTGTGTGTATACACATATACGTGTGTATATATATATACATATATATATATATTTATATATATATATATATTTGTGTGTGTGTGTGTGTGTGTGTGTGTGTGTGTGTGTGTGTGTGTGTGTGTGTGTGTGTGTGTGTGTGTATCCATCTGTCTCTCTAATCCTCCTTCCTTCCCTACAGTTCCTCAAGCTTTCAGCTTGTCTCACAGAAAGGTAAATGAAGACGAAGTTCCGATATGCAATCAGCCCAGTTAGCTATGTAAATGCACTCTGGAGAAGAAGAAGAAAAAAAACATCTTTCTCCTCAAAGCATCTGCCGGCGTTTGACACCTCGAGTATCAAAGTGAAGCATCGAGTTCGAAGCCTCTTCAGCGATGTTTATTCATCAAAGGCTTCGTGTTCGAGCTCATTTGCAGGCGGGATACTTGGGACCACTTGTTCGGCGTGACGAGTGTGCGAATTAGAGGATGATCGATTGTGTGTGTGAATGTTGTACGTTTTTGTTTGTTTGTGTGTGTGTGTGTGTGTGTTTTGTTTGTTTGTGTGCATCTATATATAGAAAAATATATGCAAACAAAAAGCTAAATTCACATTTTAGATCCCACGCTAACATAGACAACAACGAAGCTATCTGACCATATCTAACAAGAATTATACCCCAGTTAAGTGCAATATTTTATCCAGCCGCGGTATCCAATCACGGGAAAAATTAGCTAAACTCGTTATCTTTATTCAATTAGCGATAATTAGGGTCGGCGAGGGTACAAGGCACCAGCAGTACTAGGAACATGTGGTTCCCAGCCCCCATACTTCTCAGGCCTCATACTTTTCTCATACTTATACTTATTATAACCAAATCTCTTACTGGTTAGGCTCCCATACTGTTCTGGAGAGCAAGTCCTTGCTAGAAAAATACCCTCGCTTTGTCCTTTATCCGGGCATTAAGATCAGGATGGAAAGATGGAAAAAAAAATCTGGTGTCATTATCAGACGCCGAGGTAAGTATATTGACCTCTGATCCAAGGAACATAAAATATGCATTCGACTTATGATGCCATGACTTTGTTCGGTAACTTTAAGGGAATTTTCGCTACTCAATCTTTTTTACTGTAAGTTTTAGCTTTTAACTTGAGGCAAAAGAGAAAAGAAAATTATGCGTACGATTCAACTCATACAAAAAAGAAAAAGAAAAAAAAACAATGTGTAAATTTTAATTTGCTGTAGATATTCAAACGAAAATGTTGTATATTCATGCTCATTTTTGCTTCACTAAAGTACAAAAGAAAAAAAAAATCTAAAAAAAAAAAACAACACGCAAATTATCCATTGCAATTAAAGCAACTCTAATGTGTAACCAGGACATTTCCGACATTTGAATACATCTACATAACGATTTTTACCGCGCGCACGAAAAAAAAAAAAACTTGACGTTCCTCCTCGTTTGAAGTCGTATCATGGTCTTGCTTGTCACCATAGCATGTCCTTTCCTTCTTAAGGGGGAAGGAAGGCAAGATAGGATATTTGTTTCCGTATCTCAAGTGAAATAAGTT
>NC_051386.1:48497607-48502607 GCF_015228065.2 Penaeus monodon | reverse complement strand
CTCTGACCTGGTTTGCGTCTGGTTCCGTCCTGGTATGTTGCTTGACCTGTGCGATTCAGACATTTTTTATTGTTATTTATTATAAACAGAAACGATGGTACAAACCTGATTACGTTAATCATATACACTAGCCACTAGCCTAATAATATTTTATGACACGATTATACAGAGCCTTAAAAATAACCACGGCCTTCGGGACAGACACAAATACACCATGGCCCGTGGCAACAACTGGTGAATCGATCGCAAACACTCAGAGGAAACTTCAACTCTAATTAATTTTCACTCCGGACACCTGCATGAATGAAAAGGTCGGAAAAGGGTCCGCGTGCCATAACCGTTATGCAATACTGACACAAACTAACGGCGTCCGTACAATTCCTGTGGTGAGTGGACAAAGCGCCAGTAACGGTGGATCAGGCGTTGCGTTGAAAATAGTCGGTTGCAATTATACCCTCGGATGTATACCACGTACTTGCCGCCTATTAGGGATTCAGTACAGGGAATGTACTTCGTCTATAACCGAATTAGAGACGAACTTGGGACCTGCAAGGAAGAGCGGAGAAGGGGTGCCTCACCAGCTGCATGTTAAACCACCTGGCAGCATTGTGGCCGGCCTTCTCTACGCGGGCTCGGCAAATTTGATTACGAGCTGGGGTTCCCTCCGGCCCCGCTCAAGGCTCGCAAGACCGGACTCTTCTGGGCGGCTGACGGGGTATTTGTCCGCTTGGTTCTGAATATGGAGGGGGAAAGTCCTTGCGTGGAGGGGTATTTGTGTTTGGTGCAGGTTTGTAGAATGAGAGAGATGGGGAGGGAGAATTAGATAAGAAAAGAGAGGGAAGGAGGAGGGAGGGTGGGAAGAATGGATAAAGAGAGAGAGAGAGGGAGGGAGATGAACAACGAGAGAGAGAGAGAGAGAGAGAGAGAGAGAGAGAGAGAGAGAGAGAGAGAGAGAGAGAGAGAGAGAGAGAGAGAGAGAGAGAGAGAGAGAGAGAGAGAGAGAGAGAGAAATTCGGCTTATGTCACACAACAGGTATACCTATCTGGAAAATGCTATCACAGAAAGGAAAGAAACCGACATTCCAAAAGTATTCATTTTTTTCTTTTTTCCCCGTTAGATGCTGTTTAAAGTTTGAAATTTATTCGCTCAGTTCTCACATCCATTTTAACATCCCATTGCGCCGAGGATTTGTTGCTTTTGCTTCGCTTAAAAAAATTAAATGAAATATGTTGTAAACATTTTTTTTTTCTTCGGTGCTTTTTCGTGTAATATAATCACTCTTTCGCTCTCTTTCTCTCTTATTTTCCCTTCCTCTTTCATATTGGCTCACCGATCCCATTCTCTTTTTCCCCTCGGCTTTAACAAGCACACCGGAAACCATTCTCTCTCTCTCTCTCTCTCTCTCTCTCTCTCTCTCTCTCTCTCTCTCTCTCTCTCTCTCTCTCTCTCTCTCTCTCTCTCTCTCTCTCTCATCTCTTCTCTCTCTCTCTCTCTCTCTCTCTCTCTCTCTCTCTCTCTCTCTCTCTCTCTCTCTCTTTCTTTCATTCATTTTTTGTCGTTCTGTTTCCTCTGCATCGTTCCCCGCCCTTTGCCTCTCACTCCAATACTATTTGTCTCTTTACTTCCTCTCTTTTCTCTCTCCTCTCTCTTTTTTTTCTTCCCTCTCTCTCCCTCTCTCCTCTCTCTCTCCTCTCTTTTCTCTCTCTCTCTCTCTCTCTCTCTCTCTCTCTCTCTCTCTCTCCCCTCTCGTTCGCCCTCTTACGCTGTCACTTTACTCGTCTCCTCTCTGTGTTGGTCCTTCTTAATCCACCCTTTTTCCTCCCATACTACTTCCCTCATTTTCCTTTCTTCCCTCTCTTCCTTTCTCCTTCATCATTCTCTTTATTTTCTCTTTTTCTTTCCTATATTCCTATACTTCCCACGTCCTCCATCTTACTCCTTTCTCACTCGCTCTTTCTCTTCGTTCTCCCTCTCCTTTCTCGCCTTTCTCTCTTCCTCCCTCCTCCTTCTCCCTCCCCCTCCTCCTCCCTTTCCTCACCACCTTCTCTCTCCCTCTCACCGTCTCCTCCGCCCCCCCCCTCCTCTCCTCTCCTCTTTCCAAATCCTTCTCTCTGGGTGTAAATAGACGCATCGGAAACCCCCAACCGCCGGCGCTCTCTCTCTCTCTCCTCTCTCTCTCTCTCTCTCTCTCTCTCTCTCTCTCTCTCTCTCTCTCTCTCTCTCTCTCTCTCTCTCTCTCTCTCTCTCTCTCTCTCTCTCTCCCTCTCTCTCTCTCTCTCTCTCTCTCTCTCTCTCTCTCTCTCTCTCTCTCTCTCTCTCTCTCTCTCTATATATATTATATATATATATATATATATATATATATATATATATATATCTTTCTCTCCCTCCCTCTCTCACTCTTCCTCCCTTTCTCTCTCTCTCTCTCTCTCTCTCTCTCTCTCTTCTTACACTGTATAAACCGGAAGCTGCTCCGGTTTCGTGCGTGGAAAGTGGAGACAGACGCCGGCCTCGTATTTTTCATGCGATCCTTAAGCCTGTCGTGATTTCGGGTTTCGTAAGTTTATTTGTGTTGTTGTTGTTGTTTTTTGTTATTTTTGTTTCTTTTTTTTTTTGTCTGTGTCTGGTTGTTTCTCTGTTTCTGTATGTCTGTCTCTTTGTTCCTGTTTCTCTCTCTGTTTGTATGTCTGTTTGTTAGGTTGCCAAGCCGTGTGTGTGTGTGTCTGTCTATCTGTCTCTCCCTCACCTTCTCCTGCTTCTCTCTCTCACTCTCTCTCTCTCTCTCTCTCTCTCTCTCTCTCTATATATATATATATATATATATATATATATATATATATATATATATATGTATATATATATATATATGTGTGTGTGTGTGTGTGTGTGTGTGTGTGTGTGTGTGTGTGTGTGTGTGTGTGTGTGTGTGTGTGTGTGTGTGGGTGTGTGCACACACACACACACACACACACACACACACACACACACACACACACACACACATATATATATATATATATATATATATATATATATATATATATATATATATATATATATTGTGTGTGTGTGTGTGTGTGTGTCTCTATATCTTCCTTCCTCCCCTCTCCCCCTCCCCCCCATCTCTCTCCGCTTCTTCTTCACTCATTTCTTCATTGCAAAATTGAGTTATATTCTAGCCTGTCCGACAAATTTTCCCACAACCTGTATCATTATCTTCTGCTGACTCGACATATACCATGCTGGTCCGGTTGCATTTTCCCTCTCTTTTTAACCGAATTATTTCAGAGACTTTTCGGATTTCAACAGGAATAAGGTATACACGAGAAATACGAGAAATTAGATCAAGGTGAGAGATGTTGCAACTCATCGTGACTTGCAATTGATATGTTAATTGTTAGGGGAACGTCAAGATCTCTAGTTCTCTCTCCCTCAGTGTTGCCTCTCTGCCTCCAAACTCACTTTGTCTCTCCACCACCTTGATCATAGTAATCAGGTTTTTTCCTTTCTCCCTAATATCCCCTAATCTCTTTCACTTCCTCAAAGCTCCCTGTCTCCCTAAGATCTCCCAAACCCTCCCTCAAAATCTCCCTCCCGCGAGTCTCCCTCCCGTCCTCCCTCAAATCTCCCTCCCGCCCTCCCTCCCTCTCTCGCCTCCTTGAGTATAACGATTATCAAAATGGTCGTAAAGATAAACACAATGACCCTTACAGCTGATAGTTATGGCACTCCCCCCCCCCCCCGTGCCTCACCTCTCCTTCCTGTAGGATTCTGACCTGTAGTGAATTTGTTTTGTTTTATTGTCTATTATTATTTATTTGTGTTGCTTGATTTTCTTCTTGTTTGTTTGTTTGTTTTCTTTCTGTAGGTCTTACCTTTGCTGTTGCTATCTTGTTTTTTTTTTTTTATTATAGTCACGTATATCATTATCAATTACCATTATTATCATTAGTATCATTAAAATATTCCTCCTTATCAGCAAATATTTCTTCTAACAGAGACAGACAGACAGACAGACAGACAGACAGACAGACAGACAGACAGACAGACAGACATACAGACAGACATAAAAAAAATAGAGAGAGAGAAAAGAATCAGAAACAGAGTAGAAATGTAATCCAAAAGTGCAGACATGAAAATGATGAAAATCCACGAACACACAAGAATGATTACCAGATAAAAAGAAAGAAGAACTGACAACCCCGCCCGTCATATATAACAATAAATTGCACCCAACGTCAGCAACGGCAATCCCTTGATTAAAAAAGGCATTTCTGCAACATCAAGGAGAATTTGCAACGGTGGGGTGAAGGACTTGCGAATCGGAGACGAACGATCGAGTAACAAAGACGAAACAAAGGAGAGATTAATTATCAATTTCTCTCTCTTCCTTCCTTTCGCATAATAAGAACCCGGAATATTGGACCATTTTTAGAAGGAAAATATTCCTCGTTTATTAGAGTATTGGTTATCATCAATATATTTTCATTATCATCTTAATAGCATTATGAAATTCCTTTCGCACTAGTTTCCGCTTTGAAGGATCAAAGTGTAGGTATCTGGCACTACATTACAGATTGTCGATGAGGAAAACAAAAAATCGTAAAAGACTAATTATTATGATTGAAAGTTATATGCTTTATAAAGTTATAATGACAATTATTATTATCATTAGTATTATCATTTGCATTATCATTATTGTCATTGTTATTATTATTATTATTATTATTATAATTATTTTTTTTTTTTTTTTATCATTACCTTTATTATCATTATCATAATGATAATAATAGTTAAGCAAAAGTTTTCTATAAAATCAATTGATATCAAACTTTGGAAGAACCTATCTAACTATTAAATGTTACACGAATAGAGAATCAACTTACATTTAAAGGATAAATGAATATCAGGACAAAATTGTATTAAAATAAATAGATAAATGACTTCAAAGTGAATGTATTCTGAAACAGTGCGTTGCTATCAAAAGCATAGTTCCTAC
>NC_051386.1:48490107-48492607 GCF_015228065.2 Penaeus monodon | reverse complement strand
TTTTCGTGGTGAATTTTCATCAGATCAGATTTGTTGATCATGCAAGACGCTAAGAGGCGCTAAACCCTATTAACAGGTAAACGCAGGTGAAGAAAAAAAAAGGTAAATAAAAAATCGTGGGAAACGACCGTGCTTTTAACCAGGTAAAAGTAAATATTTGTGTTTCGTTTTGCACGTGTCACTGCGATGGGCTATATTCAGTTTGGAGGTTTAACTAAAAAAAATATAAAAAATCTAATACGTCTGGATATTTACTCCTTAAAAAATATAACCAAACTTATAAATCTCTGATAGTGTCACTACACGTAAAATGGAAAGTCAATGTATCAATCGATGTATATCAAATAACCATGTAAAACCTGTCTCCTGGTTTCTCGATTCTAAATGTTGCTCAGCATTCGTATAATCTCGAATCATCACATATTAAGAAATCAACATAACCTTAAAAATCTGACTTTTACAACCACGAAGCCACGTCACTCATATGGACACAGGCTATGCAATCACGGTTATATAAAGTATATTTACACAGCATGTGTTTTCCACGACATATTGGTACAGCATAATATGTTCAGTTAGTATTATCTTACAAAGAGTTTATGTCACAAAATTCAATACAAATGAAAATAACAACAGAAAGAAATTAGTATTATACGGTCAGTATATTTAGTACTTTTATCATTTTCAAAATAGGTTATGACAAAACGGCTGTAGGCAAAACTTTATTAAATCTTACTTTTACAGAAAAAAAAAATGCAGATAATGTTGATGTGAAACTCTCGCCCTTTTTCATGTTCATATATTTCGCAATTAAGGCTGCATTTACATACCTAAAAATTCCTTGCTAAATTTACTGACTGTAAAGGTATAAATAATGTTGAACGCGTCCTACATAAAACTGTTATTTCCTGCTGCTTTAAATGCAGAATAATTCTTATATTGTTGGATATCCGTTTGTTCAAAGCGTATTGGCACAATTTCTTTTTGCTGCAGTTTTTTTCATGCATTATGAACAAAACAATTTTGACAGCATTTATATAAACATGTGTGTGTGTGTGTGTGTGTGTGTGTGTGTGTGTGTGTGTGTGTGTGTGTGTGTGTGTGATATATGTGTATACGATATATGCGTATACTTATCACACACGCACACACAAAACACACACACACACACAAACACACACACACACACAAACACACACACACACACACACACACACACACAAATATATAATATTCCATGATATGCCTATCCCTCCGCCCCCGCTCTATTTAATGTAAAATAAAAAGTTCCCTCGCTTTATAGTTCCTCTATTAGTAAAAGTCCTGCCGTAACAGCCCAGTAACCAATGGCGCTGGCTTTATAGGCACGACTATGCGGGGGATTTTGAAGATGACTTTACTGCAAACTCGAATATTCAATATCCCATTTTCTATGGACCCTGTGCTTTTAGCTCAGACTAAAGAGTTCTGGGACCATGCGCCGACATTGATTCAGGCCCCTTTCATGTTGCATAATTCCCGTTATGAATACGGTCCCTCCATATAAATATGTATTTGTGTGTATAGAAATATATATATAATTTATAGGTTTTCTCGTAATTGAAATTGATCAGTTTGATGTGATGTTGCATGTTATGCATAAAGTGCAAAATTTAAATATAAACTATAGTGCATACATATACTATTGTTTTCTATTTACCGGTCATAAAGAATTAACAAATAATTGCACATTAAATGCTACATGTGCAGTATCGAGCAATTGCGCATGCATGTATAAAAACGTGTCATGGCAGGCTACTGGTATCGGAAAAATATTTGTAAATTTGCGTTTTTTCCACAAGTAATTTTTTGTCATTGTGCTTATCCAGTGAGCTTATGAAATTAGAAATAAGGGAAAATGGTGAAAAAGTAGGTTTTTCTTTTAATTCGAGTTTCCCATGGATCATTTTTCCGTACGAGTATATCATAACTTTCATCAACCTGGTCATGTTATTCATTCTTTTATATCCCAAAGAAAATCAGAGAAATGGATGTGGCTGTTTCATGTTAGTATTACAAAAACGCTGCGTATCAATGTATTACATATTTTAGTGAGATACATTAATTTACTTTGCAATTTATTACGTACGAACCTGCATGAACTGCCTTTAAATTCATATTTCAAGTTCAAGTACAATCAGGTAACTACTCTCTCTATCAAGAAACCAGATATTGTTACTACCTTTTTTATTATTTTAATTATTCATTAATAATAATAATAATATTATTATTATTATTATTATTATTATTATTATCATTATTATTATTATTGTTATTATCATTATTATTTTTATAACTATTATTATCATTTTTATTATCATTGTTATTATTACCATCAATATTATTATCATTATCTTTTTTATCATCATTATCGCTAAATCATTATTCTTTTTCACAGAAGCCTCCTTGGGAGTCCTCCACTGTGTTTCGTTTCTGACTGCCTTTGCTGCACGCGTATTGG
>NC_051386.1:48457607-48465107 GCF_015228065.2 Penaeus monodon | reverse complement strand
TTTTGGATGTAAATGTTTTCGATCAACAATGATAGAAGTTTGGTGATCGTTCAACGTGCGTGCAATTTTGTTTGATGTTGCCAAAAAAAGTAATGGATAGATATACGAACGGGGTTATGGCTTTTTAATGATGATAAAAGTGTAGTGCTGTTTAATAATTTGAAGACTTCCTCGGGTGATTAAAGATATCTAAACCACGTTTAAGAATCACCATTAAAATTAATAACATCTTCAGTCCTTACTCTGGGCTACACGTAAGGAAATCTAAGAGGATGAAGCTACATTAATCTGGAAACTCACACAGAAATGATACAAGAAAAATAATAAATTAATCAATATTTCTTATATATATATTATATATATAATAAAATCGAATATCCAAAAAACCATACAATTTGCTAAATGTATAATGCATTACGATTACATGATGAACGAGGTTCCTGGATGATTTTCAAAATAGCAAATGCCATTTCCCTTGAAAGCAGAGACGGATTCATTATGCATTGGAGTTAAGTGGATATATGACATCAGATGCAACGTGTGTGTTTCTGCTTGTAATATAGAATAGAAAGCAGAAGCAATAAGAGTGGATTTTTCAACACACACACACACATACACACACACACACACACACACACACACACACACACATACACACACACACACCACACACACACACACACACACACAACACACACAAATACACAACATCACTATACAACATAATAAAATTACTATCATAATAATAATACATCAAAACATAAAACATAATACAAAAAATAACTACAATAAACATACACTCATGGAACCTAGAAGCAAATATACAATGAAGACAGAATAACCGCTCCTTACAACTCTACTGTCTGTCCACACTATAAAGACCAGTCATATCCTATTTCAGCTCAGTCAACAATTTATCAATTATATATAATATATTATATATATATATATATATATATATATAATATATATATATATATATATATATATATATATATATATATATATATATATATATATATTATATAAAAATACAATGCTTCGATGGAACTTAAACTGAAATGAGTAAATGATATACGAGATAGTGGTTAATGCGTGTTTGTTGTGCTGCTTTGGTCTGTATTTTGTGTGTAATATAACCATTCATTCTCTATTTTCCATCATCATCACACACTATCTTCTACTCTTCTCTCTACTATTATCTATCTATTATCGTTATACTATATCTATCTATCTATCTATCTATTATCTATCTATCATATCTATATATATATATATTATATTATATATATATATATATATATATATATATATACATATATATATAATATAATATATATATATATATATATATATATATATATATATATTATTATATATATGTATATTGTTATGTGTTGTGTGTGTGTTGTTGTGTGATGATATTTATCTATTACTATCTATCTATTACTATTATCTATTACTATCTATCTATCTATTATTATCTATCCTATATCTATCTATATTATCTATCTATCTATTATCTATCTATCTATCATATATATATATATTATATATATTATATTATTGATGTGTTATATATATATATATATATATATATATATATATATATATATATATATATAAAATATATATATATATATATATATATAATATATATATATATATATATATATATATATATATATATACATATGCACACATATATATATACATATATATGTGTGTGTCTGTCTGTCTGTGTGTACATTCTCAAATACATTATCAAACTCCAGATCGGTATAACATCAAAACAAATCCTGAAACATAACAACCAGTAAAGCAATCTGCCACAGCAGCGAGAGCCTTACATAATGCAACATTACAATGATCAGAGTCTCCTTCCTTACAGTGCGAAGAGAAAAGCTTTATTCATGTAGATGATCACGTGACAAGTTCTTTCTCAAGTTCTAGCGCAGTCATCTAGACACAAGCACTCTTAATGGTCTCTTTCTCTCTCGCTTTTTCTCTATTTACTTATCTATTTTTGTATAACTGATCTCTGTCTCTCTGTGTCGCTCTCTCCGTTTCTCTCTCTCTCTCTCTCTCTCTCTCTCTCTCTCTCTCTCTCTCTCTCTCTCTCTCTCTCTCTCTCTCTCTCTCTCTCTCTCTTCTCTCAATACATCTCTCTATCTATTTATTCTATCTTTGGCTTTGTCTTCTGTTTCCTTTATTTGCATATTTATTCTTCTATCTACGCTGTCAGAGGAGATTTATCATTTCTTCCCATCCACAAATGCACTGCAAAATTCCAAAATTCATATTCCGTTTTGCGCCGCTTCGATCCCTGGAGATCTGCGATTGGCGGAGGAAAAAGGAGGAATCTTTTTCTCTCATGCATCCATCTATCCATCCACTCATCCGTCTTCCATATCTCATCATCCTAATGCAATGCAGCTGTCAGCGGCTGTCCCCTTTTGTCAGCCGTTCCGCGTTCAGGGTTTCGTTCGTGGTTTCCTGCTTTGTTTTTGTTTTAACTTTCTCTTTATCAGTTTTTCTCTCTGTCGGTTTATCAGTTTCTGCCTCGATCAGTTTCTCTCTATATACGTTTATCAGCTTCTCTTCCTGTAAGTTTATCAGTTTCTCTCCCCATTCATTTACCATTTTCTCTCTCTATCTGTTTATCAGTTTCTCTCTCTATCTGTTTATCAGTTTCTCTCTCTAAGTTTACCATTTTCTCTCTCTATCTGTTTATCAGTTTCTCTCTCTATCAATTTATCAGTTTCTCTGTCTATAAGTTTATCACTTTCTCTCTACAGGCCTATATACAGCATATACACACATACAGTTTATTCGTGAGTGTGTATAATCCAACCATATTTTTTCTATCTGTCTATCTCTTTCTATCTATCTATCTATACATCTTCCGTTTTCTTTCACAAATCCGTTGCAGCCAATTAGTTTCAGGTTCAATAAAATGTCAAAACCAGGAATCTTTTTCTCTTAAAAAGTCTGATTCGATTTAATTTCTTATTTTGTGACAGAAATATATCTGTATTCTTATTCTGTTCAAGATTATTTTAATTTTTCACTGTAAACTAATGATGATTAAACATCAAGCTTTTAATTAGAAATCTAGGTTGCAAATCTTGAAGTGAAATTCTGGCTTCAGTTTCTTCGCACCATTCACCCTTCGCCTCCCACTCTCCCTCATTCACCCTTCATCCTTCACTCTTCATCCTTCATCTTCTATGCGTCTCCTTTCACTCTTCATCCTTCATCTTCTATGCGTCTCTTTCACCCTTCGTCCTTCCAAGCCTTTCTGAAGAACACCCATCAGTCTTCGGCTGAATAACTAATGGCGTTCAATAACCTTAGATTGGCCTCCTTTGAACCCACATCTGGATCCCAAATCTCTTCAGACACGACCCTCGAAGGCCCCGTAAAAAGCACTTATGAACCGAGGCGTTTTTTTTTTCCCTACGAGTGAATTCAAATGTGACCATCCAAGGGTCAGAATCTGCTGTGTTGGCCTATGCTGACTTTAGTGACCGAGTTTAGTCATATAATTCCATTATCCTTAACCCCTGACCCCAGACTGACCCCCAAAGACCCCCCCCCCCAAATGAAACCTCAAACAACTCACACAGTCACTCTAATAATTACGCAATGACCTCGCTATTAACCTTTCCAATGGCCAAAGACCTTAATATTCCTATATCTGACCTCCCATGTCCCTATACCTTATCTGAACCCAACGCCCTTATATCTGACCCCAAATGTCCTCATTTCGAACCCCAAATACACGTATATCTAACCTCCAAAAGACCTATCATTTGACCCCGAATGACGGCACATTTGACCCGAATAACGGCACATTTGACCCTAACATACGACCTCCAAAAACCCTCCCCCCCCACCTCTGACCTCACACACAACCTCCTAAATCCCCCCTACATCCGACTCCATATACGACTTTTAAAATCCCCATACCTGACTCCAATTATCCTAGACTGACCCCCTCGACCCCAATTCTCCCTCCCCCCTCCCCCTCCCCCCCACGCCCTCGTTCTGCCCGAGGTCCCCCGCCGATGAGTGGTCTGGGGCCCAATTGCCGGGATTTTATCGATTTCCTCTCTTTCGGTGTCCTAAATTGCTGACCGTGTGAGTGAGAGAAGGAGAGAAAGAGAGAAGAAAGTACGATAGATATTTAGATAGATTGATTGATAGATAGATAGACAGATGGATACATAAACAGATACAGAGATACATAGTTAGCCAGGCAGATTATTGGAGAAATAGATAGTTCGCTAAAGAGGGAGAAAGAGAGAGTAGAATGAGAGAAAGAGATGCGGAGAGAAAGAGACAGTTTGTTTTCTCTCTCTCTCTCTCTCTCTCTCTCTCTCTCTCTCTCTCTCTCTCTCTCTCTCTAATATTTTGGTCATTCGGCGCTAAATGTTAAGGAGACATAGAAATAGACCAAAAGTATTGATCGGGACGACCCCGGAGACGCACAAACCTCAAGCAGAGGGACCCTTGGACGAAATCAAACCTCAAGCAGAGGGACCCTTGGACGAAATCAAACCTCAAGCAGAGGGACCCTTGGACGAAATCAAACCTCAAGCAGAGGGACCCTTGGACGAAATCAAACCTCAAGCAGAGGGACCCTTGGACGAAATCAAACCTCAAGCAGAGGGACCCTTGGACGAAATCAAACCTCAAGCAGAGGACCCTTTGACGAAATCAAACCTCAAGCAGAGGGACCCTTGGACGAAATCAAACCCAAGCAGAGGGACCCTTGGACGAAATCAAACCTCAAGCAGAGGGACCCTTGGACGAAATCAAACCTCAAGAACGCTGTCGACTCAACCTTCTATTCGGACGACAAACTTAAAAAAAAAAAAAAAAGACAACATGAGGGCTAAAATGTTAGTAATCTATTCACAATCTGTCGAGAAAAGTGCTTTTTAGCCCGCGGGGTCGTAATGGAAGGAGGTAGTTCAAGGCCCAGTAATCTCCTTCGCAGGGGGGGGGGGGGGGGTCGGGGGGCCGGGGGGCGGGGGGCCCGTCTTCGAGGCTACATTTACCCTTCGGCTCCTGGACGCCTGGCGGAGGGAGAGGAAGAGAGAGGGAGGGCGGGAGGAGAGGGAGGAGGGCGGGAGAGAGGGGAGGGAGAGGGGAGGGAAAGGGTGGGGGGGGAGAGAGGCGAAGCGAGGGTGGAGGAAGGGAGGGAAGGAGGGATGTAGGGAAAGAGGAAAGAGGACAGAAGTAGGGTGGGAAGGAGGGAAGGAAGGAAGGAGGGTGGGGGGGGGGGAGGGAAGGATGGAGAGTGGGAGCGAGGGAGAGAAGGAAGGACGGTGGGAGGGAGGGAAGGGAGGGGAGTGGGAGAGAGGGAGGGAGGGTAGGAGGTAGGGAAGGAAGAAGGGTGGGTGGGAGGGAAGGAGGGAGGGAGGAGAAGAGAAGAGAGAGAGAGAGAGAGAGAGAGAGAGAGAGAGAGAGAGAGAGAGAGAGAGAGAGAGAGAGAGAGAGAGAGAGAGAGAGAGAGAGAGCAAGAGAGAGAGAGAGAGAGATGGAGGGAGAGTGAGGGAAAGGGAACTCGTCGCTCTGAGCAGTGGCCAGGACCGGCTCTCATATCTGTCAAATCATGTTAAAAAAAGGACCGTCCCTTTTCTAATGCTAGCATCAAACAAAGGCATATCGTTATAACCAAATCGGATACAGATAATAAAACAGACCCAAAATAAAGTAAAAAAAATAATAAGTAAAAGATAAAAGACCTCTTTTTAAAACAAGACGCAAAGTAAGCATAACGAACTAAATCAAGCAAGCACGAGAGGCTTCTACACGTCTCAAGGACCTGTAAGAAGGGGCATGCAGCTGGAGGCGAATTCCCCAGCGGTACAGACTCGGTCCAGGTGAACCAAAGAAAACCATTAGCTCAACGGCAGCCTCGGGGCGCCCATCGCTAGGCGCTCAGGCCCGCTCGAGTACCTGCTTTTATTCTCACCGGGATGTGGAATGTAGGAGAAAAGTGGAAGGGAGAGAGAGAGAAACAGGAGAAGGGTGCGAGCATGGAAGAAGGTAGAAGGAGGGAGGTGAAAGGAAAGAGATAGATAGAAGGAGAGAGTTACGAAGGGAGGAATGTGGAATGTAGGAGAAAAATGGAAGGGAGAGAAACAGCGGGGGTGGGAGGAGAAGGGTGCGAGCATGGAAGAAGGTAGAAGGAGGGAGGTGAAAGGAAAGAGAGAGATAGAAGGAGAGAATGAAGAAAGGAAGGAGGTGAAAGGAAAGAGAGAGATAGAAGAAGAGAGTGACGAAGGGAGGAATGTGGAATGTAGGAGAAAAGTGGAAGGGAGAGAGAGAAACAGCGGGGGGTGAAGGAGAAGGGTGCGAGCATGGAAGAAGGTAGAAGGAGGGAGGTGAAAGGAAAGAGAGAGATAGAAGGAGAGAATGAAGAAAGGAAGGAGGTGAAAGGAAAGAGAGAGATAGAAGGAGAGAGTGAGGAAAGGAGGAATGTGGAATGTAGGAGAAAAGTGAGAGAGAGAAAGAGACAGAGTGGAGGAGAAGGGTGAGATGATGGCGGAAGATAGAAGGAGGAGGGTGAGAGGAAGGAGGAAGAAAGGAATGAAAACGATTTAAGAAGGGGAGTAAATGAGTAAAAGAATAAGAGATATAGGAGAAGATAAAAGAGGACTGCGTATAATGCATTAACAAAGAAGTGGCGTTCAAAGGCTTTTCTTAAAAACCGTTGACTTACAAGAAATCATAATTGATAACTTTAGCGAAAGAGAGAGAGAGAGAGAGAGAGAGAGAGAGAGAGAGAGAGAGAGAGAGAGAGAGAGAGAGAGAGAGAGACGAGATGGGAGAGCGAAGAGGAGAGAGAGAGAGAGAGAGAGATAGAGGGAGAGAGAGAGAGAAGAGAGAAGGAGAGAGAGAGAGAGAGAGAGGAGAGAGGAGAAGAGAGAGAGGAGAGTGAGAGTGAGAGAGAGAGAGAGAGAGAGATGAGAGATAGGAGAGAGGAGAGAGAGAGAGATAGATATAGAGAGAGAGAGAGAGAGAGAGAGAGAGAGCGAGAGAGAGCGGGAGAGAGAGCGGGAGAGAGAGAGAGAGAGAGAGAGAGAGAGAAGAGAGAGAGAGAGAGAGAGAGAGAGAGGGAGAGAGAGAGAGACAACACAAGCCAACAAACAGTATCAAAGAGACAGAAAAAGAAAGAAGGCTTCTCACTGAGCATCACCGCCATAAGCATCACAAATTCATGTTCATCTCATTATTTCGTTGACACGTGACATGAGTGTAATTACGGTGTTTCAATCCTACGTTTGCTTTTGCTTTGAGGTGCGGCACTAAATTTCGAAATAGGTTCATATATATTTAAATTTTTTCTCTTATTTTTTCTATACAATTCTTCATCTGTATGTATATGTTTATGTTTGTTTGTATGTATGTATGTATGTATACATGTACGTATGCATAGATGTATGTATGTATGAGTGTTCATTAGTGTGGACCTGAAGAAATTCA
>NC_051386.1:48451673-48457507 GCF_015228065.2 Penaeus monodon | reverse complement strand
TTCTTTTTTCTTTTTTTTTTGTATGTATTGTTATGTTTTATATTTTACTTACTATGCTATGTATGTATGAGTGTTCATTAGTGTGGACCTGAAGAAATTCAGATATCTTTTTTTCTCTTCAAGTAATACTGCAGTTCAGATGACCACATTCACATTTCAGTGGGTGACGCATCTGTCTGAACACCTGCTTGCAATTACCTAACATCTGTTCGTCTCTCTCTCTCTCTCTCTCTCTCTCTCTCTCTCTCTCTCTCTCTCTCTCTCTCTCTCTCTCTCTCTCTCTCTCTCTCGTTGTGTGCGTCTTTCTCTTTTATATATTTTTAAAAATATTTTCCTTGTTTTTTACTTTTTTTATTCTTGTTCTGTCTCTTTCTCTCAATCTCTCTCTCTTTTTCTCCCTAGTTTTTCTCCTTCTCTCTCTTTCTCTCTCTCTTTCTCTCCCTCGTTTCCTCTCTCTCTCTCTCTCTCTCTCTCTCTCTCTCTCTCTCTCTCTCTCTCTCTCTCTCTCTCTCTCTCGCTCGCTCTCTCTCTCTACAAATTCGACATCATTAGCGATGTTATTGATCACATCGCATGGCTCAGAAAATCAGTCATCATAAGTGTGTTGCAATGAGGCCTCTCTTCACATCCGTAAATGCACAGTACAGATGTCTAAAGTGAACACACTTTTGTATACACTCATGATATACACTTAATAACCATGGTGATTTGCGAGTGGTGCTTGTTGATATTGAAAATGCACATCTAATTGTGCGTAAAAAAAAAAAAAAAATAGCGAACTGAATCAGTTTTGAACAAAGCAAAAACCAAAAAGAAAAAGAAAAACAAAACCTATGACACGGGAATAAAACCAGAACAAATGAACTTCTCTCATGATACCGCGTTGGACTAAATGACACCTCTCGTGCTGTAGTTGAAACAAATTAACTGGTGGTTCTGGTGCAAAATCCACAAATACAGTTCAGTAATAATGACAGCCAGGCGCTGGGACGACAAGAACTGACGTATTTTGGTGTTGTGTGTGACAGCGCGAGTCACAAAACCCCCCTTTTTCGCCTTTTCTTTCCCCCCCCCCACTCTCCCTTTTTACCCCTTTCTCCTCTTCTCTCCCTCCTCCCCCCCCCCTCCCCCCCCCCATCTCTCTCTCCTCTCTCGCTTCTCCCTCTCTCCTCTCTCTCCTCTGCTCCTCTCGTCTCCTCTCTCCTCTCTCTCCTCTCTTCTCTCTCTCTCTCTCTCCTCTCTCTCCTCTCTCTCTTCTCTCTTCTCTCTCTCTCCTCTCTCTCTCGTTTTCTCTCCTCTCTATATATATATATATATAATAATTTATATATATATATATAATATATATAATCTATATATATAAGTACATATATATTTATTTATATATATATATCGCTCTCTCCTTCTCTCTCTCTCTCTTCTCTCTTCCTCTCTCTCTCTTTCTCTCTCTCTTCTCTGCTCTCTCTCTTCTCTCTCCTCTTCTCTCTCTCTCTCTCTTCTCCTCTCTCTCTCGTCTCTCTCTCTCCTCTCTCTCTCTCTCTTCTCTCTCTCCTCCCTCTCTCTCTCTCTCCTCCCTCTCTCTCTCTCTCTCCTACTCCTCTCTTCTCTTCTCTTATATATATTATTATGATTATATAATTGGATATTAATAATACTATATACTTTTTCCTTCCCCCCCCCTCTCTCTTCTTTTTTGTTTGTTTTGTTTGCGCGCGCCCTCTCTCTCTCTCTCTCTCTCTTCTCTCCTCTCTCCTCTCTCTCTTTTCTCTCTCTCTTCTTTCTCTCTCTCTCCTCTCTCCACCATCCCTTCCACAAAAAAATGATATTTGAACCTTTGGAATTTAAAAATCTTTTTTTATGACTTTTTGGGGGTCATTAAACTCGCCATGGTATCAATTAGACTTAATCACCGTATCAACAGTATTAAAACACGCTTAATTCGACCGTCAACATCAGTTATGACACCATGTCCATAAAATGTCTTAAAAACGCATTAAAAGTAAGAGAATCAACGGACTTTTCTCGTTGTGTAACTGTGTGGCTGTCCAGTATGGTATTATTGAAAGCGCCTCACTAAGCAACTCAGCAGTTCGGCTGTGATCCTATTAGCATTATCAAACCAACATATCCTATTGATTTTGGGAATTATGGAACCGAGTTTCAGGCAGATAACAAAGTAGTGATCTACTTTCCGTATACGAATAATTTCATATCAACGGTAATATCTACTGTATAGCTTCTTTCAAACGTAGTTTTAATCAACAAAGTCATAACGCATAATAAGCACCTTTTTCCGGAGTTACTTGTCTCACCCTTTTTCCCCATTTCCCGGTGTAAGAGTGTGTCCAAAAACCACGACAAAAGGGCAGCCCCAGTTTTTAAACCTCCTCGCCTATGTACATGGCCCCCATAAGTTAGTGTTATTCGTATCCCATTACATGATGGCTCATTCACGCAATGGACCGATTTGGTGTGCCTGAGAGAGGAAGGGGAAGGTGAGGGGGGGAGGGAGGATTTAAGGAGGAATAAAAAAGGAGAACGACATAAAATATGTAAGGATTTCTTTGGAGAATCTCAGTGGTAAGAGGGAAAAAAAAAGGGAGGGGGGGGGCATGGGAAAGAGAAAGGGATCGGTTCCTTTATGGAGCTTGGGGAAGAAGAAGAGAAAAAGAGAGAGAGGGAGAAGAGGAGGAAGAGAGGGGAGAGAGAGAGGAGGGGCCCGGGAGAGAGAGGAGAGGAGGATGGAGAGGAGAGGAGAGAGAGAAAAGAAGAGGACTAACAAACAGAAAGACAGAAACAGAGACAAACAGACAGACCAAAGACATCTCTACAACCCAATAACACCCAGCCAATAAAACGAGCGACACAACAGAGGATAGCAAAAGACGACACACACACGACCTTCCCAACGATCTCGCAACAGCGTTTTTTTTCTTTCAAACAAGACGAGATCCCTCTCCCCCAAAAAGCCACGAAAACAAAGGGCCCTAGATGTCATGAGCGCTGTTGCTCTCCAAGACGTGAAAAATAAACATTTTTCCCCAGTAATTTTCTCTTACTCCCTCAGATCCTCGAAAAAAACTAGATACCAAAAAACCAGTACCTGCAGCGATAACAATGTAAACAACTTAGGTATTATCGTACCGTATTTCCTCCTCTTCCTCCCTGCCTCTTCTTCCACAATTCCCTTCTTCCGAGTCTAGCATTTTGTCTAGAGTTTAAAAAAGGGATTGATGAGAGTGTTACCAAAAAAAAAAAGAAAGAAAGAAAAAGAGGAAAAAAAAAAAAAATTAAGAGAGAGGGAGAAAAGGGAGGAGAAACGAGAAGAAGAGGGAAAAAAAAAAAGAGGGGGAAAAGGGAGAGAGAAGAAGAGAGAAGAGAGAGAGGGGAGAGAGAGAGAGAGAGAGAGAGGAAGAGGAGAGAAAACTCGATAAAAGGAGAAAAGGGAAAAAAAAAAGGGAAGGGAAAGGAGAAGAGGATAGAAATTCAGAAATACATCACTTTAAAAAAATTTTCCAAAAGCAGAAGAATTAAAAAAATTAAGGAAAGGTTTTGTCCCTGCGCATACTCATGAATAAAATGCATACGCAAATAACTGCGTTATTCTGGAAGCCACATTTAAATTTCCTTTGAAATATGTTTGCAAAAAAGGAGTATTATTTCCTAATATTCCAGCCACGTATGAATATTTCTGATTGCTCCAATACTAAAAATCTAATTTCTGTGCAAACATACCATGAATATTGTCAAATCCTGTGTATGCATTGGAAATTCAATTTTGACTGTAAACTAGCTATTTTTGCATTTGCATTCAAACGGATATTGTTATGGATTCCTCTGGGGCTTTTGTAAACTCGTATTAGATTCTGGCTAACTGCGCTGGTCCCTTTAACACTCCCTCGCTACCTGTCGCCTGTGGTATTAATCAATGGAGCACATTTAGAACATTTCGGCATCACGAAGTGACTATACAGATATAAAAACAAAAAACACACCACAAAACACACACAAAACACACAAAAACACCACAAAACCACACCCCACACACACACAACACACACACACACAACCCCACAACAACACCACCAACCCCCACACCACCACACAACAACACAAAAAAACCCCCAAAAAAACAATAATTTAAATTTACAATATATAAAACAATTTAACAATAATATATAATATATTTTATAAATTTTATATATAAATTATATATTATATAAAATATATATACGAACGAATATATTTACAGACATTTCCTTAGTTCCTCTAAAAGCAAACCACGACCTTTTTTTTCAAGATCCCCGCTTGTTCAGCACCCCTCATTGCTGAAAGTAAATGTCCAAGATATTGCAAGAAGTTTCCCCCCCCCGGGGGCCCCCCCGACCCAATTCAAGCAGAAAAGGCAACAAAAAGAAAGTCCTATTCTTCTTTTAAGCAGACGTGTTTTCCGCCCCAGCAGCTCACGGAAAAGTAAGCAACAAAAGCGGTTTATTTTCTCAGCAAGGAGCGCCTTCGACTGCCCAAAATGCACGCCAGCTCTAGCATCTACATCGCATCTGATTGTTAGTCCATGAACGATGTTGATGGGCTTCTGGCCAGTGAAGTTGCTATTTGTTTCGAATAAGAATGCATAAAAAAAAAACAAATGAATCTCCAAATTAGCAATTCTTAAAATAGGAAATGTGATCGTAAGATAGCCATGCCTATTAGCAATAAACGGACAGATTTTATAGAATATATACCCCCCCCCCCATACACACACAAAAAAAAAGCGTTGTGCGAATAACGAAGATTCGTTCAACACTTCGACGCATTCTGATTCGAATCACCGAACGCAAACCCGAAGTGAAGCCAAGTCAATGCGAGCTAAAGGCAAATGGCCTCGAGGATTTTGCGATTACGTTTTCTTATTTGCTTTTTTTTTTTTTACGAGTTTTGATAGGGTATTCATAGCCATCTATTGCCCCTACCATGCTTTTGTTTGTTTTTAACATTACTGAAATTAATCTATTTGACTATTCTTATTGCCGTGTTTTTTTTAGTTTTCTTCTTTTGTATCGTTTTCTTTATTTTTTTTTCTTACTCCTTCTTACATTTCTTTGTTGTTTATATTTTTTGTCCCTTCTTTTTAAATAATCATTCTCCATTTTATTTCTTCCTGTGATAATGAAAATGATTATCATTATCATCTTCATCATTTTTGTTGTTTATCATCATTATTATTCAGTATAATTAGGATTATCATAATTATATTCATCAGTAACATTATTATCAACTTTACTATCATTCAATATCATTTTCACCATTATTATCATAATGAATCTTATCATAGTTATTATCATTATTATAATCATTCATTCATTCATTCATTATCATAATTATTTCTCTTGTTCCCGCCGTTGAAACCAACATCATCATCATAACTTATCTAACATTTTCCTCTACCACATAGAGACGAACCACATTAAGAAATAAATATATATAACCGTATACAACAGTCTTTTCCTCTACTCTCCCGCTACCCCCCACCCCACCCCCCTCATCTACTCACACGCAAAAAGAAAAAAAAATAATACATGAGTATATAGTGAGTAAGTCGCAGCTCCCCCCCTCCCCTCCCCTCCCCCTCCCCCTTCTGGCTTCACCTGCGACCTCAATCTGCATAATGTATCCTGTGGTTGCGAGCGACGATAGTCTGGACGAGGCTCAGTGAAAGAAATGTCTAGGCAATTTTGCGATCTCTATACATGCGGGTAGCTGGGTTTATGTGGATATGTCTGTACGCCGCATGCTTAGTACGTATGACTCACGTGCCGAATGACGTGATATAA
>NC_051386.1:48447547-48450047 GCF_015228065.2 Penaeus monodon | reverse complement strand
TATAGTATAACTGCAATAATTGCAATAATAATGATAATAATTGCAATAATTGCAATAATAATGATAATAATTGCAATAATGATGATAATAATTGCAATAATGATGATAATGATGATGATAATGATGATAATGATGATGATAACGATAATAATGTTGATAATCATGAAAATAATGATGATAACAACAGGAATTGTGCCCATATATAATAAAAAAAGGTAAAAGAAAAAAATTCCCAAAAGTCGAAAAAGCGGCAAAATCTAGCGAAATATAGCCTTTTGAGAGTATACTCCAAAATGACGTTTTTTCCATTCATTTGATGATTTTGGCAATTATTAGGGTAATAATGATAATAATTACCAGAATTGTATTAATCATGACAATAATGATGATAAAAGTGAGAATAAAGAGAATTTTTATAACATTTGATGATTAGTAATAGTATTACTATTATCATTATTATTATTATTATTATTATTATTATTATTATTATTATTATTATTATTATTATTATTATTATTATTACTACTACTACTACTACTACTACTATTATTATTACTATTATTTATTATTATTACTACTACTATTATTATTATTATTATTATTATTATTATTATTATTATTATTATTATTATTATTATTATTACTTTAAGTATTAGTATTATTGCCAAAAATTATATTATAACTGTAATAATAACTATAATAATGATAATAAATATAATAATGATAATAATAATCGTTATAATATTGTTTTTAAATATTTTATTGTTATTATTATCATTATTATTATTTCTACTGGTAGTATAATTGCAAATATAATTATTATAACAGTAATAATTACAGTAATAATGATATTAATTAAAATAATGATATAAATAATTATTAGAAACTCGTTATTATTGTTATTATCATTGTTATTACTATTATTATTGTTGTTATTATTAGTATAGTTGCAGAAATATATAGTATAACTGCAATAATTGCAATAATAATGATAATAATTGCAATAATGATGATAATAATTGCAATAATGATGATAATGATGATGATAATGATGATAATGATGATGATAACGATAATAATGATGATAATCATGATAATAATGATGATAACAACAGGAATTGTGCCCATATATAATAAAAATAAAGGTAAAAGAAAAAATTCCCAAAAGTCGAAAAAGCGGCAAAATTTAGCGAAATATAGCCTTTTGAGAGTATACTCCAAAATGACGTTTTTTCCATTCATATGATGATTTGGCAATTATTAGGGTAATAATGATAATAATTACCAGAATTGTATTAATCATGACAATAATGATGATAAAAGTGAGAATAAAGAGAATTTTTATAACATTTGATGATTAGTAATAGTATTACTATTATCTTATTATTATTATTATTATTATTATTATTATTATTATTATTACTACTACTACTACTACTATTATTATTACTATTATTATTATTATTATTACTACTACTATTATTATCATTATTATTATTATTATCATCATTATTATTATTATTATTATTATTATTATTATATTATTATTATTATTATATACTTTAAGTATTAGTATTATTGCCAAAAATTATATTATAACTGTAATAATAACTATAATAATGATAATAAATATAATAATGATAATAATAATCGTTATAATATTGTTATTACCATTGTTATTATTATTATTATTGTTTTATTATTAGTATAGTTGCAGAAATATATAGTATAACTGCAATAATTGCAATAATAATGATAATAATTGCAATAATTGCAATAATAATGATAATAATTGCAATAATGATGATAATAATTGCAATAATGATGATGATGATGATAATGATGATAACGATGATGATAACGATAATAATGATGATAATCATGATAATAATGATGATAACAACAGGAATTGTGCCCATATATAATAAGAAAGGTAAAAGAAAAAAAATCCCAAAAGTCGAAAAAGCGGCAAAATCTAGCGAAATATAGCCTTTTGAGAGTATACTCCAAAATGACGTTTTTCCATTCATTTGATGATTTTGGCAATTATTAGGGTAATAATGATAATAATTACCAGAATTGTATTAATCATGACAATAATGATGATAAAAGTGAGAATAAAGAGAATTTTTATAACATTTGATGATTAGTAATAGTATTACTATTATCATTATTATTATCATTATTATCATTATTATTATTATTATTATCATTATTATTATTATTATCATTATTATTATTATTATTATTATTATTATTATTATTATTATTATTATTATTATTATTATTATTATTATTATTATTATTATTATTATTACTTTAAGTATTAGTATTATTGCCAAAAATTATATTATAACTGTAATAATAACTATAATAATGATAATAAATATAATAATGATAATAATAATCGTTATAATATTGTTATCAATATTGTTATTGTTATTATTATCATTATTATTATTTCTACTGGTAGTATAATTGCAAATATAATTATTATAAC
>NC_051386.1:48440047-48442547 GCF_015228065.2 Penaeus monodon | reverse complement strand
TCTCCCTCTCCCCCCTCCCCCCCCCCTCCTCTCTCTCTCTCCTCCTCTCTCTCTCTCTCTCTCTCTCTCTCTCTCTCTCTCTCTCTCTCTCTCTCTCTCTCTCTCTCTCTCTCTCTCTCTCTCTCTCTCTCTTTTCTTTCTTAATTTCTTTCTCTATTCTTTTGTTTTTTCCTCTCTCTCTCTCCGCCTTTCTTCCTTTCTTTTTGTGTTTTTTTTTCATTCTTTCATTTTTTCTTTCTCCCTTCTATTATCTTATCTTTATATTTTTCTTTTATTCCTTTTATCTTCCTTTTTATCTACTTTATAATTTTCTCATTTCTTTTTTTCTGCTTTTCTCCTTTCTCTTGTTTTTTGTTTTTTTTTATATTTTCCCCTAATTTCCTTTGATCTATTTTTCGTATTTTCTTTTTTTTATCTATTTTTGTTCGTCTTTCCCATTTCATCTTTCTACGTATCTTATTTTATTTTCTCATTTATTTTTGCCTTTTTAATTTTTCTCTCTCCTATTATTTTCCTTTTTATATATTTTCTTAGTTTCTCTTCTTTTACTTTCTCTTCTCTTCCTCCCTTTTCTTAATTTCCTATTATCTACATTTTTTTCTATACACCCTTTTATTGTTGGCCCTTCTTTTACCTCCTTTTTATATATATTTTTTCTTCCTTTTCTCCTTTTTTCTTCCGTCCCCTCCTCTTATTTTCCAATTTATCAACTTTTTTTGCATTTATCTTTTTTTCGTTCCATCCCTCCTATCTCCCTTATTACCATTATTTTATCTTCTCTTCATTTACCCATCTCCTTCTCCCTCTCCTCTTATTTTCCTACTTATCTGCTTCTTTGTTTTTTTTTTTACCTTTTTAGTTCTATCCCTCCTCTCATCTCCCTTTTTATCCATTTCTTTTTATTCATTTTCTCCTTTCTTCCTTTTGCTGTCTGCGTCCCTCCCCCTTCATAGCTTGCGCCTGTGGTTTCGTAGCAAAGGGTCTTCACTAAAGCCTGTGTTAGTATTTTCCTCTTTCTCTCTCTTTTATCTCCATTTTTCTCTGTTCTTCCTCTCTTTATTGTCTTCGTATGTTTCATTTTTCTCTTGCATATTTCTCTTTTTCTCTTTCTCTTGTTCGATGTTGGCTCAATCTTTTTTGTATTTTTTCGTTCTCTCTCTTTTATCATGTTTTTTTGTGATTTTTTCTTTTATCTGTCTATTTTGTCTTTTGTTCTATTTTCTGTCTTATTTATTTTCTTCTCATTTTCTTCTGTCTTTATTTGTCTTTTGTCATTTCTCTATTTCTATATTTTTTCTCCCTCTTTTGTTTTCGTCCATTTTTCTTAATAGGTTTTTCCTTTCATTTTTTTCAATTAATCTCGTTTTCTTTCCTTTTGTTTCCTTTCTTTTCGTCTTTCTTCTATTCCTCCTCTCAGCTTTTCACATTCAAATCCCTTCCATTGTTTCCAGTTCCTCTTTTTCTTTTCTTTCTCTTCTTTTTTTATCTCTCTCTCTCTCTCCTCCCTCCCTTTATCTTTCTCTCTCAATCCTCTTTCTTACCCTCTCCCTCCCTCTCCCTCTCCCTCTCCCTCCCTCCCTTGTGTCTCGTAGCGAAAGGTCTTCTTCTTCTCCTCCTTCGGATTTCGTGCTGTATCTTCCCGCAGCTGGAGGGTTCGGAGGTGAAGTGTGGGGGGGAGGGGGGGCGACGGGGGGGCATGAACGTGCTCGGTCATCTTGAGTTCCGAGATTCCTGTCTCTGTTTTAAGTTTTTTTTTTTTTTTTTTTCTAGGTGTTTTTTTTTTTTTTGGGGGGGGGAAGGGTGGAGGGAAAGAGGGTTTGTTTTGTTTTGGTTTCTCTCTCTCTCTCTCTCTCTCTCTCTCTCTCTCTCTTCTCTCTCTCTCTCTCTCTCTCTCTCTCTCTCTCTCTCTCTCTCTCTCTCTCTCTCCCCTTGGTCTACTTCTTTTCGGGTCATCTTGAGCTCCGAAATTTTTCTTTTATTTTTTCCTTTGTTTTTGTGTTGCTGTTTTTTTTTTCTTTTTTTTTGTTCTTTCTCTCCCTCTCTTTGATCTTCTTCTTCTTCCTCTCCCTTGCTTGTGTCACGCGTCCACTTGTTACGGCTCCACATCGCTATCCACTTTTGGAATTCAACTCCCCACGTGTTCCTGTCTCTGCCTCGGTTTTCTTTTGTTATCCACATGTCTTGGCCACTCGGAAAAGCTCCACTTCTATCCACTTCATGACCTCCACTTCCCACGTGTTCCTATTTCCTAATCTTTATTTTGTTCTTCTTCGGCCTATCTATCCACTTTTCGAATTCTATTTTCGGACCTTTCTTCCTCCTTTTCACAACAGTTCTACATTTTCTTCCTCTCTTTCACATCCACTTAAAATATATCCACATTTCTTTCTTCCTCTCCTTCACATCCACTTGCAATGGATCCGCATTTCTTTCTTCTTCTCCTTCACATCCACTTGCAATGGATTCCACATCTCTCTCCACTAATGTAATTTCACATCCG
>NC_051386.1:48427547-48430047 GCF_015228065.2 Penaeus monodon | reverse complement strand
TTTTCAGAATACAGAAGACGGGAAAAAAATGCTTTGAACTTGCATATCCCAAGATTGAAATTTCTTCGCGGTTGACTTTCCACTCGATTCTCTTTCTCTCTTTCTTTCTCCTCCATTCCTCAAAAAAAAATTATGTCGTCATTTAAAACAGAAATTGAAATTGGACCAAAATGTTGATTAATTATCGACCGACTCCAGTCTATACGTTTTTTTTTTTTTTTCTCTTTCTCTTTTTCTTTTCTTTGTTTCTTCTTGAATGACTTTATTATGTCATCAATTTTCTCATTTTTCCTTTTAAGTTTGGTCAGATTGACGAGACTGAATTTATCCTTTATATCGTTAGGTATTTTTATCTAAACGTTTATATTTTCTATTATTTATTTTATTTCATTTTATTTGATTTATTTGATTTATTTGATTTTCTATTTTTCTTTCAACTTTTATATCTCACCCATGAACCATAAGATGACCATTTTTTTTTTAGGAAGGAGGGGTAACTCTTAGAATTGCATTTTCAAAATTATTATCAATACTATTGCTATTATTTTACCATTATTATCGTTTTCTATTATTGTCATTACATTTATCATCATTATTATCACTATTGTTTTACCATCTTTGTTAGTATTATTCAAATGATCATCATTAAGATCGCTATTCATGATCATGATCATTATTATTATTATCATTATTATTATTATTATTATTATTATCATTATTGTTATTATTATCATTATCATTATCATTATCATTATCATTATTGTTATTATTATTATTATATTTTATTTATATATTATTATTATTATTATTTTATTATTATTTATTTATATATTATTATTATTTTATTATTATTATTATTATCATTATCATTATCATCATCACCATTATTATTTATGTTTTCAGTATCATCACTATTATTAATACTGTTATTACTACTAATAATAACATTATCATTATAATTGTATTACTATTATAACTGTTACTATTACCGTTATCATAATCACAATCATTGTTAGCATTATTATTTTATCATTATTATCATTAATTAATATCATTACTGACTACATCTACTGCCATTATTAATTTTGTTATTACCATCACTATTATCTTTTATAATTATCATTATTATTATTATGATTTTCATTTTATTATAATTATAATAATAATAATAATAATTATTATTATTATTATTATTATTATTATTTTATACGAAAGTTTCCTTAGATCTGCTAATTAAAATCAAACACCGAGTCACTACCTGTCACTATTATTATTATTATTGTTATTATTATTTTTATTATCGTTTTTATTATTATAATCATTATTTTTATTATCATTATTATTATTATTATTATTATTATTTTATATCATTATTATTATATTATTATTATTATTATTATTATTATTATTATTATTATTATTATTACTATTATTATTATTATTATTGTTATTATTATTATTATTATTGTCATCATCGTTATTAAAATCGTAACTAATAATAGTGATTATTATATTTATCGTTACTATCAATATCACCATAACTTATATTTTTTACTGTTATCTTTTTTTATATTACTATTATTCCCATTATAGTCATTCATCACCACTATCATCACATCATCATTGTAGATAATATTATTATTATTATCACCATTATTATCGTTATCATTATTACTATTATCATTATTATCATTGTCATTATCGTTATCATTATATTATCTACTACTACTGCTATTATTATTATCATTATCATCATTATTGTTATCATTATTTTATCAAAATCATTATTGTAATTATCATCATCATTATCATAACCATTTCTATTATCATCATCATCATCATCATCATCATCATCATCATCATCATCATCATCATCATCATCATCGTTATTAATATCACCGCCATTATTGTGTCTATCAATTCTACAAACCGTATTTAGCAAAACATGATACCACTAATTTGAAAAAAAAATATATAATTCAGTGTTCAGTTTTGCAATAATCAAATCAACAGTATGACATATTTCCAAAATTTATAATTGATATAAAGCGTTTTCTGCACTTTTTTCTGTTCGTGGAAATAGAGAAAATTCTGCTTGATATAAATATTTTTTTCAAATTACTGTTTTTTCAGTGATGGAAACACAAATTAAATAGTTGATGGGAATATGTCATTATCCCCGAAAATCACTTTTAAAAACTGTTCAGCCGAAAATATCGAAGAGGATGAACAAATTCACTGAACGAGTAAAAATAAGAGCAAAGAGACTAGAGGAGGAAGGACAAGGAGAGAAGGAGGAGGAAGTGGAGGACGAGGAGGTTGAAAAGGGGATGAAAGAGGAGGAGGAGGAAATTGAAAAGGGGAAAGGAATGAGGAGGAGGAGGAAATTGAAAAGGGGAAAGGAATGAGGAGGAGGAGGAGGAGGTAGTGGAGTAGGGATAAGTGGAGGAAGCGGGTGAAGAGGAGGAGGAAGTAGAGGAGGAGAATGGACGAGGTGGAG
>NC_051386.1:48405435-48407935 GCF_015228065.2 Penaeus monodon | reverse complement strand
CTACTAATGATAATAATGATAATAATGATAATGATAACGATAATGATGAAAACAATAATAATAGTAACGTAATGATAATATAGTTTGTAATAATGATGATAATAGTGATAATGATAACAATGATAACTATAGTAATAATAGTAATTAGTATTATAATGATAATGATAATAATGATAATAATAATAATAATAATAATAATAATAATGACAATGATAATAATAATAATGATAATAATTATAACAATAATAATGATAATAATAATAGTGATAATGATAAAATAACTATGATGATGATAATAACAATAACAAAATAATAATGGAAATAATGATAAAGATAATAATGATCATAATGATAATGGTAAATAAAAATGATGATAATTTAACCAAACCTAGCCCCCATAGCACTAACAATAACAACGACAATAATAGTGATGATAATAGAAAACAATAAATCTATTTTAAACAAAACGATCCTAAATAAAAAAAAACACATCCTTATCTCAACCATCCATCCATCTATCCACATTTTCCAAGCATCCACCCATCCATCCATTTCCCCACATATCTCGAACATGTATCTATCCATCTATTGACATACTTCAAGCATCCGTCCGTCGGTCCACGTATCTCAAGCATGCAACCATCCATCCTAACGTATCTTTGGCATCCATCTATCTATCCTACCACGTATTTCAAGTATCTATCCATCTATCCAACTACTTAACATATCCATCCATGCTTACCTCATATTTGAGCTTCCATCCTTCCATCCTACCACATATCTATTCACATAGCTCCAGGATCCATCAATCCATCCATCCACATGTCTCCATCCATCCATCCGAACATATTTCCAGCATGCATTCATCCATCCACTTATCCACGTATCTCAAAGATCCATCCATCCACTTATCCACGTATCTCGAAGATCCATCCATCCATCCTAACATATCTCAAGCATCCCTCCTTATTTTTCTCAGCATCCGTCGCCCTGATTCCACATCTTATCACTCCTCTCCTGGCAACATCTTGCAACTTCCTCTCGAGTGGGACTTCCAGCTGACATTTTCATTTCGTCTTCGTGTGGCGGCCACTAAACTCGGCGAGTCTTCGGGGGTAACTCGCGTCGAAATGGAAATAAACAGGCTGCTTATTATAGGCTTTTGGGTGACGGGTGCAAAGTATTGTTCGTATTAAGGATTGTTAGTAAGTATGGTTGTGTATCTCTTCTCTCTCTCTCTCTCTCTGGCTTATATATATATATATATATATATATATATATATATATATATATATATATATATATATAAAGAAAGAAAGAAAAAAAAATATGTGTGTGTGTGTGTGTGTGTGTGTGTGTGTGTGTGTGTGTGTGTGTGTGTGTGTGTGTGTGTGTGTGTGTTTGTATGTATGGATGTATATGTATATATACATGCATATATATATATGCATATATATATTCATATTATATATATATATATATATATATATATATATATATATATAAATTATACACACCACCACACACCACACACACACACCCACACACACACACCACACCACACACCACAACACACACACACACACACACACACACACACACAAATACACACACATACACACCACACAACAGATATATATATAATATATAGATTTATATATATATATATATATATATATATATATATATATCGTTGTGTGTGTGTGTATTGTGTGTATGTGGTGTGTGTTGTGTGTGTGTGTAGTGTGTGTGTGTTGTGTGTGTGTGTGTGTGTGTGTGTGTGTGTTGTGTGTGTGTGTGTGTGTGTGTGTATATCATATAGATATATACATATATATATCTATATTATATATATATATATAGAAATATTATATTGCATATATATATATGCATGTACATATACAATACATCCATACATACAAACACACACACACACACACAAACACACACCCCACACACACACACACACACACACACACACACACACACACACACCACACCACACATATTTTTTTTTTTTCTTTCTTTATATATACTCTATATTATATAATTATTATATATATATATATAATTATTATTAAAGCCAGAGAGAGAGAGAGATTGGAGAAAAGGAGATACACAACCATACTTACTAACAATCCTTAATACGAACAATACTTTGCACCCGTCACCCAAAAGCCTATAATAAGCAGCCTGTTTATTTCCATTTCGACGCGAGTTACCCCCGAAGGGACTGCGAGTTTAGTGGCCGCCACACGAAGACCGAAATTGAAAAATGTCAGCTGGAAACAGTCCCACTCCTCGAGAGGAAGTTGCAAATCTGTTTGCCAGGAGGAAGGAGAGAGTGAAATAAGATGTGGAAAAGGGCGGACGGATGCTGAGAAAAATAAGGAGGGACAGGGATGCTGAGATATGTTAGGATGGTATGATGGAATCTTTCGAGATAGTGGATAAGTGGATGGATGGATCTTTGAGATACGTGGAATAAGTGATGGATGAA
>NC_051386.1:48355435-48357935 GCF_015228065.2 Penaeus monodon | reverse complement strand
TGAGCGCCATTCTCCTGCTACGGGGTTCAGACACGCAAAGCTGGGACAGGTCTCGTTTTGTGATCCCGTTCAACGCAGGTTCAAAGTGTGACTTTTAAATTGCTTGTGTCTGGAGCCAGGATATCGTGTCGTGCGTCCTCCGCCTCTTTCTCTTTGTTTTTTATCATTTCTCTATTTCTCGTGCATTTCTTTTCCTACTGTCCTTATTTGAGGTTAGTTAGAGCCACGAGAGGGGGTAGCTCGTTGACCTAAATATAGCTAATTGCGAAAGTTATGTGTATAGGGGCAAGGTGGGCGGAAGAGGGGAGAGGAGAAAGAGGGGTGCAAGGGGGTGGGGAGAGGAAGGACAAAGAGGGGAGGAGGGGGAGTAGGGAACAAGGGAGAGGGGAGCGGGGACACCGATGAGCCATGGCGCCAACTTCCTTTGTTTGTGTTCTCGGCGCCGATGACTACACTCTCGGGACCTTTGTAATGACATAGCTATCCGTTGCTGTGCACTATTTGGGTCGTTTCTGGTTATGACGGTGAGCTGAACTAACATGATGAATGGATGTGCGTAGTTTCTGTTCACTTGCGGTGAAATGCGTGTATCTTTTGTCCTCATGGCGGATGGGAGAGGAGAGGGAGAACGGGTGAAGGAAAAGAATAAGAGCGAGAGAGAAACGCAAGTAAAAACAGAGAAGAAACGAACAGGGACCCGCACACTTGAGCAAAATTGCAAGGTTCCCGCTTCTTCCCCTCGGCTGTTTCGCATCGAAGCCTTTCAGCACGAAACTCAACAAAACGCAAACCATTTACGAGCCACTTTATCACGAGCGCACGTGGAACCCCCTGTTTGAACGAGAGAAAGCGGCTCCTCGCTTACACAATAAGTCCACCGAGAAAGGTCTTCGGGGTAAACACTTCACTTACCTGCCTTTCTCACCTGTCAACCTCCCCTCCACCACCTCGACCCCTTCCCCTGGCCAGCAACCCCCCACCCCCGCCCCCTCAACCACGCTCTGAGCAGGGGGAGGGGGTGGGGAAGGGTCGAAGGGGAGGAGGGGGATATTCCAGCTGCGAGGGGGAGGGGAGATTCCGCATGTGCGAGGGGGGGATGGGATGATTCCAACTACGAGTGGGAGAGGGGAGAGGGGGGATTCCGACAAGGAGGGGGGAGAGTAATTTCTCGGGTTGGATCACGCCCATATTGATTGCTTTTCGTTCCTTCTACACCACTGTCATGTTGTCTGTCATTTTACTGTTAGCTATAGTCCATGCACAAAGGCTTCCAGTCTCAGTTATATCAGTACCTTATCACTGTTATCAATAATCGATACAAAAAAAATAAAAATTAGCAGTTTCAGCATCTTATCTGGTAACGAATATTATGTGGCACTATTATTATCATTATCAATACCACAGTATTTTCTACGCCGTCAGTAAGTACTGTGTACGATACCATACAGCAGCCATTACGTCAGTCATTTCGTATAAACAGTTTCATTATAAGAAAAATATTAAATAGGAAATGCCATCAATACTAGATACAACGACAACCAGCACTCTTAATAACCTTAATAACATCGATTACACTACGATGGATATTGATACTAGTCAAATTATCCTGCATTACTTGCATCATTGGTTTTACCATTAATGCCATTATTCTAACAGTATCATCGATATACTAATCATTACATAATTTTCAATACCTGTGTTTATTCAGATATAACCGAAAATGTGTACTGATCTATATATCCACTTCTTCTTGACTTCAGTTCCTTTCGCATAACATGATGACAAGTTTAGCATGCAACATTAAATGCAGTAAACAATAAACAGTTATACAGAATATACAGTAATTTGATGGATAATATTTACGGAGGATTAAGGGTGCAAATGATGAAGCTATTTAACTTAGTTTTGATAATTTTCTGTAACGTGAGTCTAGCCCCACGTTAGATATCATACATGTTTTTTTTTTTTTCTTTTTTAGAAATGTGCTAGAGCTGAATGACACCAATCTAGGGTTAATGTCATGTTAAACATCGTGTAATTATAAGACCGCATATTATGAATAATTCACTGTTATTACCATTCGTTATTGTGATACATTGCCTCAATAATGACTTCTTAAGCGGAGCAAATAATTGCTAATCAGATGCAAAATATACTCATTGAGTATCGAACGTCTAATGATGATCTATGGCACCTGATGTGCCAGATGGTGCTAAATGGTGTCAGATGGTGTCAAATGGTACAAGACACTATCAGGCGGTGTCAGACGTTTCCGAGTTACGCAAGACAATATAAAACGGTTCCAAACGGTGCCAAACAAGTTCAAGCGCTGTAAAACGACGGTGTCAGATGGTGCCTAATGGGGCTAAACGGTACCAAACATCCAAATGTATTTACTCGAGGCAAAGGAGTGTCACGCGGTGCCAAATGGTGCCAGAAGTGACAGCTGGTGACATGAGGCTTATGGCTAGGGTTATTACAGTTTTCTTAGTTTCCCGTT